>NW_027187323.1:8437443-8439943 GCF_028583685.1 Petaurus breviceps papuanus
CTCTCTCTCTCTCTCTCTCTCTCTCTCTCTCTCTCTCTCGTTCCCATGATGTCATGGTTCTAACTTGTTTTTGTGTGTGTGTGTTTCTGGAGAGTTGGGTTAACAGTTCTTGGCAATCCTGTGTGTGCGTAACGGCTGGTGTGTTTCTCTAGCTGAGCTAATGCCCCGTGTTTATTACTCTAATCTTTCTTGTCTGGTGGTAAAGTGGACAATTTATGTACTAGCATGTAGGCCGAGAGCCTTGTGAGGGCTGACTAATTCAGAAACAGCCACCTTCAATTGAGTTCACAGACCTTATTTACAGGCTGTCTATTTTAAGAAAAGCTACTGAGCATTTCTGGGACCGAGGGCTGCAAAAGCAGCTCGCTGGTTCTTGTGAGTTATTTTAACATTTGTGTTGGTCTTGCCTGTGTCACTTTGAAATCTTCTGTAATTATGGCACTATGAAGACATCTCAATAGTAGTATTAATGACCCAGAAGATATGGCTTTTCCTCATTTTCTGCTTAAAAGCATGGTATATAAATGGGCTTGGCACATGACATAAAAGTCTTGGTGAATGTTGCAGGTCAGACAGGTTTGTGTGTATCCTCGTATATTTGTATATATGGATGTATGTACAGATGCGTGTGACTATAGCATCTAGAAGAAGACTAAAACAACAGTAAATGTTAAAAGTTGAGTGATAGTTTACAGTGATCCCACTGTATAACAAGCACTCCAATGAGCTAATGAAATTGGGAACTGCTTCTAAGTATAAACTTTCAATGTGGACTGAAAGTATGCTATGTAAAATGTCCACATGTGTAGAGTCATGATATTTAGATAGATATTCAATACATTAGTCGCTGTTGCTTAAAAGAAAACTTCCCGCCCTCTTAAAAACAATCATTAAATCCTAAAAATTATTGCTATATAACAGAATAAATATAAAAAGGCTAAAAAACATGAAGGATATTCATTATATTTTCCTGACACAGTTAAGTAATTAAATTATGAGAATATTCATTAATTTCCATTCTAACTAAACAAGGAGTGGCGGGTAATCTATCCAGCAGTGTTTACAGCGTGTATTCTGTGTTTTCTCCACAGTAGTGAATTATGACAATGTAGTGGACACGGGTTCTGAAACAGATGAGGAGGACAAGCTCCATATTGCTGAAGATGAGGGTATCGCTAACGCTCTGGATCAGGAAACAAGCCCAGTCAGTGTGGTGCCCAACCATGAGTCTTCCCCACATGTGAGCCAAGCACTGTTGCCAAGAGAGGATGAGGAAGATGACATAAGAGAAGGTGGAGTGGAACATACCTGGCACAACAATGAGATTCTGCAAGCCTCTGTCGATGGGCCAGGTGAGTCTGTCTGGAGCTACCTGATTCCCGGACCCTCTTTGGCTCATCTTAACTTCCCAGTAGTGGCATCTGCAAGCATCTCATTAACATATTTCTTTCCCTAGCCATTGAAGAAGAGAGATGCCCTGACTGATGACAGACCATGAAGAGATAGTAGCATTATCACATTACAGCACTTACTTCTTAAGCAGGGGTTACATTTCTGTTTTGAAGGAAGTTGAACATAAGATAGACATAAACACAACATGGGAAGCTTTTATTCCACATTTTAAATGTGTAAATTGTATACAATGATAAAAATCTGTACTTCTACACCACTAATTTGAGTAAAACTCCATATATATGACTGTATATCATATGTATGTGTACATATATTTTTAATATTTTATTACATATGTATGCATATGTATAATATATTTATCAGGTAATATACTGTCCCTACATAAATTTTAAGGTTTGTCATTGAAATGCCGTAGCATTTCAAACTATCAGTTTAATGTAGTTTCAGTGTCTGTCTGACACTTCCTATTGTAATTCAACTATCTAATCATTTCCTTTTGTTAAGTGTGAATGTGATTTCACACTTCTACCTGGTCAGGTAGCTTTCTTATTATTTAACAGTTAAGTACCTGATAATGATTCCTGCTGTTTGGTGGGAGTCTCTAGGGAAGTTAGAATGGGTCCAGGCCAACTATAATAAACGCAAGACATATTATGTTAGAAGTGAAACTTCATGTGCATCACTGTGGAAATGGAAACCCAGGATCTAAAATCTGGTTATAATAAAGGTGAAGGGAAAAAAAGGAGGATTAATCTTGTTTCCTCTTCTTTTTTTTCTGTCTATGGGAAGGTGTCCTATTAAAATAATATATTATCTAAAAGTCTTCTCTAGTTGTGTCTTCCCCTCTTTACCCTGAGGACCAGATGAGAGCTATCATCATTTTGACTCTACCTTGTTATTTCTCTTACAAAGTAAATAACACTGGGATTTTAAAAATGTGACTGGGGGAAAAATAGGAAATAATAGAACAAAATCATCTACGTTTATCCTTTTGTGGTATTTCAGACTCTAAAACACTGTATGAAGTCAGAGTAATTGTTTTGTACACTGGAAAAAGGGCAATAAAAGCACTACCACTACTAAAGAA
>NW_027187323.1:8442443-8456030 GCF_028583685.1 Petaurus breviceps papuanus
TCCTTAGACAATGCATAAGCCTAGGTCTGGGAATGAAATCAAGACTGTTGTATAGTTTAAACAAATATTTTTCAAATGATATGAATAGTATGTGTATTGGTATGGAGTTAGCATCTGTTTATACCTGTGTATTTTAAGTTAAGAGCATTCATTAGTTTTTAAGCTCCAAATGCATAAACATGTATATTTATGCTGCAGTATTGTGTACTGCTTATAAAGCTCTGAATTAAGTCATTTTGTGCTTTAGTGTTGGTTAGAATGATACAATTAGAACCTGTTATTCTACCAACTAATTACTACCAGAATATGTCAGCCAAGGAATGCTATGAGATTACAAATTTAGGAATTCACAAAGAATGGGTCCTGTTTATATGATTTTTGTTTTCAATAAAATCATTGTCATGGAGATAGATTGGTACCAGAGCATTTTCTGTTCTCATCGAAATCTTTATTACAAAAAAATGTGGTTTAGTTTTAATGTTCAATATACTTGGAAGAATTTTAATAGTTAGCTGTCCTTCTTTGATCCCTTATATAGTTTAGCATTTAAAAAATCAGATTAATCTAAATTTCCTCTAATTTTCAAACTCTCCCTCATTTCAGATTTCTTTAATTTTGTAAAACTGCTTTTAGGTGATTGTTAATATTTGACATTCAGTCCCCTCCCTCGAAATATTACATATCATACTCTTCATCAAAACACCAAGTTCTATGATTTTAGAACTTCAAAGGTTTCTTTGATCAGAAAATGAAATGCTATTGATTGCCTGTTGGTGAACATTTGAGAATATCGAAGATATTCTATTTAAGGAGTTAGTGTGCAAAGAAATGAGGAAAATTCAGTTTGGGGAATTTTAAGAAAAATATGAAAACAGCTCATATATCTGGTACCTCTAGAGTGATTATTCTACAAGCTAGCTCCACAGATGATGTTTAAAATAAATTCCTTAAATCAGACATGTATCTGATTACCATCATCTCCTCTGATAAACTGGCTCCCCTCCTAAAAAATAGTAATAATAGAAGGAGAAATACTGGTGTAGTACCAGGTATCCATACTTATCACTATTTCAAATTGCCTGCCTCTTTTTCTCATAAGTACAAATACCTTAGTTTTAACTGCCTGCTTACTGAAAAAAAAAATTATGGTATCTTTTCCTCTGTTTGTCAACTGGAGCTGCTATCAGAAAAAAAAATCCTTTCATTTCCCCCCAAATAAGTACTACTGTTCTTCAAAGCTTGCAGTAATGTTTAAAGTAAATAAGTTCTTGTCCAGCTAGGGCAATTGGATTCATTCAATTGCCCAAACAAAGCTATTGTTTAGTGCTCTACAATAAGCCTTTTCTCTGTTTCCTTTAAAAGAATCTTCCTTGTTCTTGCAGTTGGCGTGCTTAGTTTTGTAAGCCCTTCTATAATGTACAACTGCTAAAGCTGAATTTCTTTTTCTTTTTCCACAGAAGAAATGAAGGAAGAATATGACACTATGGGGCCAGAAGCCGCAATCCAGACCACTGTTAATAATGGTACAGGTAAGTCATGAGTCTACCACTGAAACATCATCTTTGTCTTCTGCCATGAGAGACTAGTGATGAATGAAGAAAAGGGAATGCTTCTGTCCCTTTTTATTATCGTAATTTAACAATCGTGTATTTCCAACTTTCCTATTTCTTGATATTTACTTTAAAATTTAAACACTGTATTTTGGTACTTTGTGCAGTGAATATCTCCAGTAATACATCCCTTTTTAACCTCCCTAAATCAAGAACTCAATTTGATTCAATTCAACAAACATTCATTAAATACCTAAAGTGTACAAGGCTCTCTGATGGAAGATGGGAATATCAAGACAAAAGTAAAACTGCCCTGGTTCTCAAGAAGCATACATTCTATTAGGGAGGGGATATGAAGAATAGATAAAACATTCATTCACACAGATCAATAGAAGTTGACTTGAGGATGGAATGTAGGGTTAGCATTCACAGACATTTGAAGTCAACTAGTGCAATTCCACCATTTTATAGCTTAGCTAACTGAGGCCCAGAGATGTTGTCACAGCCAAAAGTATAAGTAGCAGAATCAAAATTTGAAATAAAATCCTCTGACTTCAAATCCATCTTTTCTCTGACCCACACTCTCTTCCATCGAGAGTAGGTAAAGCTTCACAGAGAAGGTAGCATCTGAGTTGAACCTTGAAAGAAGGTAAGGATTTCAAGAGGAGAAAGCAGAAAGAGGACATTTCTACATGGGAGGCTGCCTATGCCGATGTATGGTGACTAGAGATGAAAGTTTGGATTTGGAGAATAGCTGGCAGGTCAGTTTGGCTGAAACAAAGAATATGTGAAGAGGGTTACTGTGAAACAAGCCTAGAAAGGTAGGGTGGAAAAGAGTTGCATAAGACCATATATCAGACTGAAGAGTTTGTATTTTATAAAAAGATAGTATCAGAGCATAGATTTAGTCAACTTTTGTTAGTCATTCATTAAAGACTTCATATATAATTCAAAAATTTTAATAGTATCTAACTCATCAACTCACTCCAAATCACATAAAATATAGAGAAAACAGATAAATGTAGGATAAAGTATTCTGAAGTTGTCTTCCCAGAAAAAAAAACATAAAAACATTATCTCATTTGTATTTTCCCTTAATTTTATCATTATATACCTTCTTCCATAATTTTTCTCCTAAAATTTTATATTTTTGATGGGGAAAGAAAACTATAAGTTATCAAAAGCTGCCATGTCTTCACTATTTTTCATCTAATGAAATGAGGAATTGCAGTAAAAAGTTAGCTTTTTGTTTTCTTTTACTACTCTAAAATGGAGTCTTGAGAAAGTTGTGCGAATTGCATATTCTTTCCAAAGAGCTAACAAGCACAGGATATAAAAATATCCCCGAGATGAGTTTGTGACTCAGGACATTTATCTGCATTCTACTATACTAGTCCCTATGTGTTTCAAACGATATTACATACTGTTCTAAATCGGATTTTACTGACCATTATCAAATAATCTTTCTGAATAATGTTCATCAAAGTATTCTTGTCTCACTATAGGATTGATAAAGTTTACTGTGCAGTTAGTTTTTAGAACATTATAAATACAAACAATCAAGGATTCATCTATACTTCCCTTTTCATGATACACATAAAATTTAACTTTGACCTATTTATAATAATTTTATGAATAATATGAGAGATCTGTTTACTAGTTTCCTTATTATTGAAGTAGAGGAAATAATGAAAAATTAAACTATGCCATTAATTTTCCCTTAATTAGAACAATGAATAGACTCAGCTAGTGAAATCACTCTATGTAAAATATAATAAATGTCACTATGTGACAAACAAACTCTCTACAATGACTTCACTAAAAGGAATGTCAGTAAAGATACACTTTGTTTATAAAGATGGTTGGTTTTCAGAAGACTCCAGAATCTAATTTGTTGTTTGGTTGGTTTGGGACCAGGACCTGTCATTTTTCTGAGAATTTCTGGTGAGGTGTCTCCCTCTACAAATGTAGACCATCACCAAGTTTTATCTCCCTATACCACTGAAAGTATAAATGACTTTCCCAGGATTACAACTAGTATGTTTTAGAAGTTGAATATTAATTCAGATCAACCTGACTCCAAGGCTGGCTCTATATTTACTTTATGATGTTGCTTTCCCCGAATCTAGTCTGAACACCTATCTAAAGTTCATCAAAATCTTAGATCCACCATTGCCATAACAACTCATATTCCATATTGAGGTAACAGTGGGGCATACACATGAAAATTTCCATCAGACAGTTTGAAATGTGAAACTGGAGATAAAGAAGCAGTTGAGGGTTAGAAATATACATTTTGAAGCCATTTCCATAGAAGTGATATTTGAACCATTGAGAGAGGATAAGATCTCTGAGGCAAAGAAAGTAGAGAGGTTGGAACAGAAGACTGAAGATAGAACCTTAAAGAATACTTGCAGTTAGAAAAATGATTAAAAAGAGCCATCAACAACAAAAGAGACAAAGAAGGTTGGAAGACACTCGGATAATATAGTGTCATGGAAGTCCATAGCATGGAGAATTTTGAGATTGAGGGGATTGCTAACACTTACAGATGCTACAGAAAGGTCAAGTCAAAGAGAAAAGAGAATTGAATTAAGTCCTTTGGTTTTTGCAGTGAGGAAGTCATTGGTAACACTGAAGAGGGCTTCCAAGTTATAACTCTACTTTGCCTTTGAAAGTTATACATGTTGTATGTTCATGTCCACTGGAGGCTTTGAGCTTTGATTTGGCACAGCATCCCTAGAGTGATGCAATGAAAAGAATGCTGGATTCATAGTAAGATGAATAGTAAGTCACACTTGCTACCTGTGTGACTCTCACTTTCCTCCTTCTCTACAGTAAAAGGGATTGGACTAGACTATCTGTGAGGTCCTTTCTGTCTACTAATCAATGATTCTGTGACATGCTATGGAGATTAGAATTTTCTAGCATTAAAACTATGTGCAATTGTAAAAAATAACATGAAGTATTGCTTGGTGTATTCTCCTATATATATTGCATGTGAAGGGTCTGCCTATATTACTTATTCTGATCTCAGGTCTAAGAAAGGAAGGACCAAATGAAAAGCATTTAAGTATTTATTGTTTGGTGAGCGAGCGTTGATACTAGATGCTGATGATCTCTCCCTTTTCTGGAATCCTACATTACATATCGTCTGTGCTGATCATTTAGCACTTGCCATACGCTGTTTTATTGTCTTTAATGTTTTATTTCTCTACTTGTGTTATAAATGTCTTAGTCTCATGATTCTGTATAAGCTTTCCCCCAGTACCAAAAATACTGATTAATATTGCTTATTGATTGATTAATTTTTTTATTTTCATTACAAATAGAATAAGAGAAAATAGAAGGGGTAAAATTCATTGTATTGAGTAATTTCCTCATAATAAAGGCTGCTATACATTGGAAGGAGTTATTAAATGAGGCTGTAAGAATTTTTTCCATATAGATTTTTGTGAATAGTAATACCAATAGACTTTAGGAGTTAGAAGGCATCTTATCTGGTCAAGCATCTTCATTTTATACTTAAATTGAAGCCCAGAAGTTAGGTGACTTGTCCAAGGTACAGAGAAATATAGTGGCAGAGTCAGGAATAGAAACCAGTTTGCTAACTCTTATTCTTCCCACCATCCCGAAAGTTCATTGGGGAGAGATAGTGTGGCATCGTGGATAGAGAGTTGGCTTTGGAGTCAGGAAGACCTGGGTTCAAGTCCTGCTACTAGCTATTTGATTCTGGGTAAGTCATATAACCTCTTAGTGCCCCAGGCAAATATCTAAGACTATGAATTGCAGAGTAGGTGTTGATGGGCGCTGGCAGAAGGAATTTCCTCAGTGGTAATTCCCTGTGCCAATGAAAATTCCCTGTGCCAATGGAATCACAGGATTAGTCAAAAATAATCAAAAAGATTTAAGTAAAATACTAACCAGAGGCAGAATGGCACACATATGTAAATTTTAAGGTAGTATACAGACTGACCTCTGGAGTTATCTTTCAATTCTAAAATTCTAGCCCTGTCTTTCCTTTGCCCTAGCATATTAAAAGCATGGTTTATATACTCCTGATTTCTGATGTTTATATATACCAAGTGTCAGAGAGACAATTCTTTACTTCCAGGAAAACAGCTGAGTTTCATAGTAACAGGGAAGGACTCTCTTAAGATTTTAGATTTTATAATAAACCTAAATCTCCTTACTAGTGTCTTTGAATTCACTTATTCTGTCTTCTAAGGTGCATAGGAAAAATAAACAATGGAAAGATGTAGAGTTAATAAAATCATAGAATGTCAAAACTCAAAAGAACATTGGAGGTCAATCCAATTCCCTCTTTTATGCTACAGACAATGAAACTGAGTCCTAGATCTTTACCAGCTTGTCCAAGGTCACATAGCTAATGAACACAGGAGCCTGAACTAGAGTGGCTGTCACCTGACATCCAGTCCAGTGTTCTTTCCATCACACTACTCTAGATGCCCTGCTTATATTTATACATTAAGCTTTCAAAGGGTGCTTACCACACAAAGTCCTGAAACTGCAATTAGGGCAACCTAACACTAGTTGGAAATAATTAACACAAGACTTCAAAATGAACATTTGGATTTTTCTTTCACATTTTTCACATCAGAAATATTTTAGTACTAATTCAATTTATGTGCAAGCTTAGTTGGAAACAGCCAGCAAGACTACAACTCAATCGTATTCATCTTTAATGCTACTAATATTTGACTCTTCATTCTTCCAGGTAATCATCACATCCTCCTAAAATGTTATTTGTATCATTATAATATCCCTCACAAAACTCTTCAGTGAGGAGGAAACATTCAAACTCCTCAACCTGGAACTTATAGCTATCTTCACTTTAGTTTCCCCCAATTACTTATTACCAAGAACTTTTCTTTTCTGTCAGACCAGTCTTCTTACTGCTTCCCAGAGATAATAGTCTTTCTGAACTTCTGTTCATGTTATCCAACCTAATTCCCCTTTCTTTTCCCCATAGTCATTGCAATCCAACTCAAATTTCAAGAAATTATGTTAGGTACTGAGCATTCAAAGACACAAAAAAGTTCCCACCTTCAAGGAGTCTGTATTCTCCTGGGAAATTCCAATCATGTACAGGTATGGATCAATATAAGATAATCTGAGGAAGGAGCAGGACGGGTTCTAATAGGCAATGCATCTAAATTGGGGCTTGACTGAACCTAGAGGTTCTAAAAGGTAGAGGGGAAGAGGGAGTGCCCTTCAAGCATGGCCCTTCTCTATTCAAATAAACAGATGTGGGGACTGAGAGAATGAGGGCTGAATTGGAAATGTAGACTGTGAAAGGGATCAGTAATGACTATCTAGAAAAAGAAATGGGGAAGGATTATAGAGGGCTAGGCTGAAGAGTTTGTATTTTAAAACAAATGAAGTAGGAAACCACTGGAGCTCTTTGAGCAGGAAAGTGATGTGGTCATACCTGTGTTTTAGGAATATGAATCTGATAACTATAATAGAATGAGATTGAGAAGGAAGACCAGTTAGGAGACTATTATAACAGATGTGAGAGATGTGGAAGTACAATCAAGACATGGCAATTGCTGGGATGGGGGTGGAGGGAAGAGGTAGCAATGTAGGGGTGAAGGACAAGTCAAGGTTGACTCTAATAATATGAACCTGAGCAGCTGGAAAGATGGTACCTTCAATAATCAAAAGGGAGGGAGGGAGTTTAAAGGGAGAGTATGGTAAGGAAGAAATAAAGTATTCTGGTTGGGACACATTGAGTTTGAAATTGCTGTGTATCATTCAAGAGGAATAAGACTAGAGTCCAGAAGGGAGACCAGAAAGAGATGTATAGAACTGAGAGTCATCTAAGCAGAGATGACAACTGAGTCCTTGAGAGATTATGAGATCATCAAATGAGTGTGTAAAGAGGAAAGAAAAGAGAGCCCCCAGTATAGAGCACTGCGGGACCACCACACTGCTGCTGATGAACCTGCCAAGCAGATTTAGAAAATGAGTAACAGGAGAACCAAGAGAGCATAGTGTCACAAAGGCCAGGAGGAGGGTGTGGTGGACAATATGAAAAGTTACAGAGAAGTCAGGAGGAATGGACACTGCGGTGGGAGGTGCAGGGGGAAGATCAACTCAAGGCCCCCTTCTGTGAAGTCTCTCCCTGACATAACTAGATGATAATGATTTCTTCCTATTTTGGAAATCCTATGCCATCTATTTACCAGTACCTCATCTGGATGCTAACCATTCATTTCCTTGTATTTGTTATATTAATATTTCATGTGTTTCAGTCTTGTCTTTCCAAAGAGAGAAACCTTTTAAAGGGCAATAACTGTCTGTGACTTCATTTGTGGCCTCATAGTAATTTGCACAGCATCATGCACTTAGTAGGTCTGCAAGATTAGTTGAATGAAGAAATAAATAGTGAGTGAAGAAAGTGGTATTGAAAACATCTTAGAGAAGTCTAGCAGAATGAGCCTAGACTCCTGGAAGGTAGCAATTGGATTAAGCAATGTAGGGTCATTGAAATGAAACTTTATAGGAGAAATAACTGGTTGAAGCCAAAAGTGAGAGTAAAATTTTAAATGGCCAACTCAGATCAG
The DNA here is from genome assembly GCF_028583685.1 of Petaurus breviceps papuanus. Taxonomy (NCBI): domain Eukaryota; kingdom Metazoa; phylum Chordata; class Mammalia; order Diprotodontia; family Petauridae; genus Petaurus; species Petaurus breviceps. Next base: position 8,450,584 of record NW_027187323.1, read on the forward strand.
GAGTACAGCATAGGGGATTTACTGCAAATGGAAATATTCAGAACGCTAAGTTCTGTGAGAAACTTTCTGTATAACAAACTTTTCTGGGTTTTAAGTTCTACTTAATAAGATTATTGTATTTGCTGTATGTTATAGGGAAATGGGTTTTTTACAATCTGGCCTATTAAAATAATTCAACCTCATTGTGAGGAAATCGGGCAGGGTTTTCTTAGAGATTGTAAGTAATATGACTTTCTAAAGAAGAAGAAAGTGATGTAAAAAAACTCTAATTAGTTTGTCTAAATGCCAGGCATAACACAAACTTTGTATTTCTATATAGAAATCAATATAGGTCCCTGGTATTTTCCTCCTGAATGTGTGAAAGTGATGTTTTCCTCAGATAATCTACTACTCGTTACAGAGGCTATACATAACCATGGGTACACTCATATCTTCCTAGAAAAAAGAATCCTGAATCTGGACCCTGGGCAAGGTCAGTTTAGGGCACAGTTCTTACTTTATATACAAAGACAAGAAGATGATCATTTTAGTGCCAGAAAATATATCATTAGATATAATTATTAAATATGCTACCATCATCTTCTAAGTACTTTTTATTAATTATAAAATAAAATGCATTTTTGTGAAGTTCTTATTTCTATCTCTCTGTGCCCAAATTAATTTCTTCTACTGAAAATCAGGGGTACTGAGCTTATCAGACTCATCAAATTAAAAGAAACTGGTACATTTTGAATAAGTTCTTAGAAATCCTCTGCCTTGACATTCTAGAACACAAAATGATCAAGCAGTAGAACAAATTTCTTTGTGTTACTCTATTAATGAACTTGAGAATCAAAGACCAAGGCTCAGAGTAATTTAGACTTCAGCTCCAACTCTTCTGAGGGCAGCCTTCTGAATGCATCAATGTAGTAAATATGGAGTGTATTAAATATGTGTGTATTACACACACTCAGTAGGTATTTAATGTTTGTTAACACACACACATATAACACACCTCCTCCACATTATATATGTGTGTCTATTACAATGTATAACACATATACATATATACATATTTGTGTGTGTATGTATGTGTGTGTGTCCCATAGCAACTAGCAAAAATTTTCATAGCACTTGATTCCTGAATATTATCCTGGGTCATGTTCTTCTGGCCCTATGTGAAAGGAAAATTAGTTCTTTTCATATATGGAACTAGGGACAACCAATAAAGAGTTTGTATTCAGACTCCTAGTCAGCAACATTTACTGAGTATTCACACAACACTGAACTGGGTTTGGGAGAAGAGACAAAACAGAAATAAGATAAAGTCCTTGTCCTGGGGAAATTAACAATCTGACAAGACAGCTAAGGGCAGAACAGACAGAAAAGTGTCAGAAATAAATGATCATATTCACAGCCAACTTCCGGGCTACAAACTAGTGCCAAGTAAACAGTGATTTGAGAAGAGTAAACTACTATGGTGCAGTGAAAAAAGCATTGGGGTCTGAATTCTGCTTATGCTGTTAACTAGCTGCATAATGTTGGGCTGAAACCCTCTCAGCCTCAGTTTCCCCAACTCTCATATGAAGAGATGGTGATCTCTAAGATTCCTTTTGATTCTCAATCCTCTGACCAATAAATTAAGCTTTCTACTCCTTTGACCCAAGTTCATCATCAACATCATCATCAGTTTTTAATTAATCACTCATTAGAGGGATGTTTTGTAATAAGCTACCAAATGGGGCTTAAATTTGTTGCAAAATTAGAAAAGCTAGTCTTTAAATGTAGGCAGCTTGTCACAGTAGATATAGGCTTAATCTTTGAGTAAAAGAAATGTGGGTTCAAGTCTTACTCCTGATATACTAGCTATGTGATCAGAGGCAGTCACTTAACTTCTCAGTACATGCCCCCACTTACATCTCTAAAATTTGTAAGTTAGAAAAAAGTTGCCAGTCGGCATTGGAAAAGAGAATTTTCCACACCAGGAGTTCCCTATAATGATGAAAGCACAGACCTAAACCAAAACAAAATCAATATTTAAATGAAATATTCAAAGTCTTTGAGTAGTAAATTGAAATTTGTAATAAGAAACTACAAAGCACAACTTTAACATTCAGCCTTACCTTAACATTCCTTCCCACCAATACACACACACACACACACACACACACACACACACACACACACACACACACACACACCTGAAAATGATACCTCCTTTTTCAAATTTTCATAGAGTATAATGTCCGGACCTTTCCTTTGCCCTCATTATATTATACCTTGTATCACACTTATTTGGGTACATCTCATACTCTCCATTAGATCATAAACTCCTTAAGCAGGGACTAATAGGTTGTTTTTCTTCTTATCATTCAGAGCATCAACGTTAGTATCAGTACCGAACAAAATAGATACTTAAAGTTTGTTAAACAGGGATGGGCATTTGGAAAAACTTTTGTTATACTTTCTCCTTTCCCTAATACTTTAGACAAGGATATTAGTATGTGGTGTTACATTTGATTAATCTAAAACTATAAAGTACTATATTGAACTTTCTTTGAAAATGAATTTGTCATTTCTGGATCAGGAATGAATTGGAGTTCTAGAGTTGGGAGGTGTTAAGGGAAACACTATAGTAAGTTTTTGGTCAAGGAAATCTAACATTGAAATATTCGCTAAGTGTTCATTATATGTAAGGCACTATGAAGGGATAAGATAAAATAAGATAAGATAAAATCCTTGCACATAAGGAGCTAACCAACAATCTAGCTAGAAAGAAAAGACAAACGTACACATACAGCTACAAGTTCAGAGAGAATATAGCAACTAAAAGTCAAGTGAGTGAAGTAAACACCAAAAGCTGTGAGTTACAAGGAGGGAGAATGAGAAATAGTGAGAGAAGACTATACCCTATGTCATCTCATAAAAAGTAAATTGTGTATTTCTTAATTTTAAAATGTCTATAACTGAAGCAGAGTATGAGTGAAGAGGGCTAAGAGGGAAAGGACCACTGACCTGGAGTCGTCCATTATATCAGGTTATCAGAATTCCTTTTGATCTGTCTTCTATTTATTTAATCCTGAGTAAAGACCGGGCTTTTATTGAGAATAGTACTTCTCCGAGCAGTAGTAGTACTTCTCACCATATTCCTGTTCTCTGCTTGGTGCACACTGAAGAAGAAAAAGTGAGGATTGATAGATCAATTCTGGTCATTTGAGACTGCTAGTGATAGCAAAGACTTTCTATTTAATCAAAAGTCAGTAAGTACACTCAGTCATCAACCACGAAGAAAAACTATTTTTAAGGTAGAGAAATATTTTATACCTTTATTATGCTCTTAATTTAATAACTTGTTATTTCTTTTATTACTTTTTAAGTGAGGACAACATTAAACAGTTTTAAAATTAATTCTCTTTTTTATATAAGCAACAGGAACATTACAAGTTAAAGCTTTCATATGTTACTTCTATGCATTTGTCTAGGGGATAGTATACTACTCAGTTATACTGAATCAATGGGCAAGGTAATTCTAACAAGACTAAAATATCTAACAAAGCAGGAGTTAGCTAATTAATCAAGCCAGCATGTCATTTTCATCTTGTGTATAGCATCTATTCCCTTTTTATATTGTTGGGATTGTAAGAGGAGGGGTAGTGGTGGGGGGAGTTGGTAAGAAGAAAGGGGTAGGGGAAAGTCATCAATCAAATATAATACATACATAACATTTTTAAAAATAATTTTCGTTATTTAATGAGTAAGCTTGCTTAAAATTTTAAGAAAAAGATATGTTCTAGGGAGAGAAAAACAGAAGTAAAAGTTGGCAGGTTAGAAGAATAGTCGTTTTCAGGCTGTAATCAGTGTGCACCGAGGAGGGCCTATCACTTCCTGGCTAATGAAGGTTGTGGCTTTATTAGCTTTGTTTGCGATTAGAAGCAGCTATCTCCACCTCACAGTAGGAGTTCCCACAACAAGTAACTGGTCTCCTAAGCTTCTTGAAGGTCTCCTTTTGTTGTTGTGCGTGGTTTTAAGACAACTCCAAAATTATTTTCCTTAATGCATTTTTCCCTATTAGAATTGATACTTTTTAACTGAAAATCAATCCGTGAAAGTCTCTGGGCCTGATCAGACTTATTTGGAATTTTATCCTTTGAAATTATAGAATTTTAGACTTAGAAGGGATGCTAAAGAGATATGAAATTTAGATCTTGACAAGTGAAGTTACTTGTACAAGGTCAGAAGACTAGTTTGTAGAAGAGCCAGGATTAGAAGCAATGCAAACCAGTCCAAGGATTTTCCCACTATACCATGCTGCTGAGGCTTTTTACTGGGCAGGTAAAAGGATATGATTGAGCTCATAAATCATCAATATTTGTGACCTTACCTATGGCATTCAAAAACAAAATAAGCAAAATTTGGTGGACAAATTTCTAATTCAGAGACACCCTTTCTGAAGAAACTATTATCAAATGATCTCTTCTATGTGCTGAGAGACTTTCAGGAATATTTAAGTCCTGGTACTTGTAGTAAACATTTAGTTTAGGACTTAAACACATGGTCAACCTTTGATCCTGTTTGGAGAAGTCTAACATAAGCAATTGGGGGGGGGGGCAGGTAGGAGAGGGATCATGGAAATTGCACATATTCATAGCAGTCTGATAATCCAAGATTTAGTCCTTAAAAACTGAATATCATGAACCTGGAAGTGAACACCTAACGTTAAAGCAGTTCTTGCAGGAAGTTGTACCAAAATCCCATCCCCCAATTCATTCTTGAACTCTCTTTCCTGAAGTGTTTGCTTAAGGGGTACTCCCATTGGCATCTGAACACAGGGGAAAGCCATGTCAGAGCAGGGATAGAGAGCTCTGCCAAGACACTGCACTCATTCCCAAGAAGAGAAAGGAAACAGTTCCTGTTGCTTTTGACAACCACCTCCTTTCTTGGTTATATGGCTACATCCATGACATTATACCAATCTGGAACTTTACTATTTACCATATAACTACCTAATGAATGAAGTCTTTAATGCCATTAGAGAAGTCAATCTAAAGAAACTTTTCTCTTTCTTATCTTCCCCCACTGTTATCATCCTTTACATATCTGGTATATAGTGTGTGCTTAAGTTAAAGACCACAGGCTAAGTTCTGTTAGATAATTAATTCAGCTTTAAATATTTTCTCAAAGTCTTCAAAAGCACTTCTATGTTTCAACAAAATGATGAATATGTGCATTTGAGACATGAAAAATAAACATCAATGACTAGATTTGAAATACAACTTGGCACTTCTATATGCTACTCACCTTGCATTTTATAAATAGAAATTTACAAAGCAGCATATTCAAAGGAAAGAGAGGAGAAATTTTTTTAGTTCCTCAATTACTCTGATATTACAGGTTTCATGTGAAGAGAAAGAAAGGAAGGAAGGAAGGAAGGAAGGAAGGAAGGAAGGAAGGAAGGAAGGAAGGAAGAA
>NW_027187323.1:8456130-8478630 GCF_028583685.1 Petaurus breviceps papuanus
AGGAAGGAAGGAAGGAAGGAAGGAAGGAAGGAAGAAAGGAAGAAAGGAAGAAAGGAAGAAAGAAAGAAAGAAAGAAAGAAAGAAAGAAAGAAAGAATGGAGGGAGGAAGGAAGGAAGGAAGAAGGGAGGGAGGAAGGAAGGAAGGAAGGAAGGAAGGAAGGAAGGAAGGAAGGAAGGAAGGAAGGAAGGAAGGAAGGAAATTATAGGTATTAGCATTTGGTGTCACCACAGTCATTCCAAAATGGTAGCAAAAAAAAATTGTTCAACATACCTACTCATCTTCCTAACTGTTGTCTTTAGCCCTCCAAAATCTTCTCTTTACTAGAATTATTCATCCCTTTTTCTTTTTATGAAAATATATTATGTTCATAAAATTTATGCTTAAATTTTTGTTAACAATTAAAACTACCAAATCAAAAATGGTAGTATATGTATTAGTTTATGTAGGATTCTAGATGCATACAAAAGACAGAAAAGAAACAGAAAAGAATAAGGTGAAAGTTAGAGTATCACAGAGTCTCAGAGTTGGACAGGATCTCTGAGGCAATTGTGTAGTCCATCCCAGTCCAAAAAAGGACTCCCTCTCCAGCATACCCAACAAATGGTGGTCCAGGTTTCATTTGAGTAAGTCAAAAGAGAACTTCAAGAGGCAGTTCATTCCCCTTTGGTATAGCTCAAATTTTTTTAGTTGTTTTTTTTTCCTAAGATTAATTTAAAATTTTCTTCCTTGAAACTTTTTAACCATTGCATCTAGTTCTGCCTTCTAGGGCCAAACAGAACAAATACAACTTTTTTTCCACTCTTTATATATCTGAAGACAGTTATCATGTCCTACCACCACACACACACACACACACACACACACACACACACACACACACACACCCTTCCTTCCCAAAGTCAATCCTTCTCACTAGGAGGAAAGAAAAAAAAAGAAAGAGTAAGACGCAGAAAAAGAAAGAATAATTATTAGATTCTTTTGGTATTATATTTCAGTACTGATTAAAGTTCGTTTGCAATTTAAGAAAGCATTCCATATGTATGGGCATGAAGAACAATTTGTGTTGTTATAGCTGGTATCAAGTAGCAAAATCAGCCTGGACGAACAATAAATTCAGAAAGAAATTAAAATTGCTCTACCTAGAGTTGTAGTATATTCAGGGAGGGATGGAGCTACACCTAAGTATTGTCAAGTGCTCATGGAGATGAAAATATTTTTAATGTCAGGCTCTTTTAGATGAGCAAATTTTACTTGAACTTAAGAAAGATTTAGATTTTTGGGGTAAATATTTAGGGCCAAATGAAAAACCTTCAAGAGAGATCTCTTGTGTGTAAGTTTTAGTTACTGTCTGATCATAAATACAATTAAAATATCTGTTTTCAGTGTACCATGGCAATTCTTAAATAGAGACATGAGAATTAAAAGGATTAAATAAAAATTTTAAATGAGGTTGTTTCTGTATTTCCATAATATACTGGTTGATTCTAAAACTCTCTAGTGAATTTTTTACTCTATCTATGTGCCTCTTATAGAGAATACAACCATAGAAAATTTAATGTTTGGTACAAGTTCTTCCGTTTTGGCCCATCTATAAACATAAAAGAAAAGCTTGCAAGTAGAATTGAAGATCCTTATCCTTCCCAACAGGTTTTGTGATTGATCTGACCAATCATACCAAGATCTGGAGTTAAGGGTCATACAGAAAACACAGTTACCTTTGTAGGAGAATTTCTCACAGAGACGCTATGGTATGGTTGAAAAAAAAAAACCCACTAGATTTGGCAACAAAAGACCTAGATTCAAAATGCTACTGTGACCATTCGTTATGTGCCCTTGAGTAAACGATTTTACCTTTCTGCATTTGTTTCCTCATCTATTAAAAAAAAAAAGGATTCTAGTACTGCTTAATGAGATGACAGTTGTAAAGTGCTACAAAAATGTTACCGATAGTTATTATTATTAGTTATATTATTAGTGTTCCTTTCTAGCAATGTAGTAAGTTAAATTCTCATCCACAAAAGTTGTGTTCTGCAGTGGAAAGAATTCTTAATTTGAAGTCAGGAAACCTAATTTCCTGGCTCATAATCTTGCACAAGTCCCAACTGCTCTGGGCCTCAGTTTCTTCATTTGTGAAATGAAGAGACTGAACTTAGTGACCTGTAAGTTCCCTTTTCACATTTCTGAACCTATGAGCCAGAGAAAGTTTAACTCAATTCCACTTAAGTGATCAAAACATAATGGGTCATCCCTCCAGTGCTTCAACTATCCCACATGAACCCAAGTCCTAGCGGCTCAAATACTTTGGATCAGAAACATTCAATCCCACCTCTTCCATGTGACCTTCCTTGTTGGCTTCTACCTACACTGACTTTTCCCTTCTCGGAACTTTTCCTGAAGTTACAATCAATCTTAAGTAGCTCCTTACTTAAATGATGCTTGGCTGTTTCACAAATGGTAATTCAGGTCTCCTTTCCAGCTAGACTGTAAGCTCTGAGTTGGCAGAGATATCTTACACAAGCTATTATACTTCTTTCACAGAGTCTAGCACAATATTGGGCACATGAGATGGGACCACAATAAACACTTACTGACTGATTGATGTGTGGTACAGATGAAGCACCCTCTTCCTTTGCAAAACTATTTGACTTCTCCAGGCAGCGTTCAAAAAGTCTTCTCCTTAGCATCTTACTCAGAAGTCTACCAGAAATAACTTTATGTCACCTCATAAATGATTTGCCTCTCAAATCAACCAGTTATAGTTTTTAAAGAAAACTGGGTAAGAACTGTCTATCCAGAAACATCTAGCATTTTTCTGCCACACAAGCCAAAAAGATATAAATATAAATACAATTGAAACATCCATTTGCATTTGATTCCATTTTTCAATGGAGACATTCATATGCAAATAAAAAATCAGGCTGTACAATGCAGCTGTGGCCAAATAATTCAGATGGTTACTAGAATATCAAGATAAAAGCAGAATGGTTAGTGTAGATGCCACCCAAGCCACCAAGGATAATAATACCCCTCCCCATTATAGTCATGTTGATGATCTGTCTGTGAAAATTAAATTTCTTCAGGTCCAGTTACTATGATGCAAGTAAAATGTCATCATCACAATCACCACCAATTTATACTCTTGGGAAAGTGTCCACAATACCATGAGCATGCCAGTGGATAACAAATCCTCACTGTTTATTTATTTTTATCCTAAATTGCTGTTTTAAAAAAATAGGTTTGAAACAAAGTTCTAAGATAACCTTAAAAAGTTGGCTCCATCACTGCATGTGGTGTCTCCATCCTTGAGGAAAATATAGGACATTTGAGCAGTGTTGACCTTTTTCCATTAATGCACAGATTTGGTTAACTTCCTACAAAACTTGCAAAGGTGAGAAAAAAAATTTAAGGCTAGTAGTATTAAAGGTTGTCAGTACCTTCAGTTTAACATTCAATAAGGTCTAATTCTACAGCCCAATTTGTCTGTTTTCTTTTTATTTTAGCCCATGTAGTTGCCCATTGTTTCAGTTCACATTTAAAGATTTCAATTTAAAGCATTCTCATAGATAATCTTATTATTTCTTGATGACAAAAGAACAGAAAATATAATTACCTTGCCCTATGCAAAATTCTTATTTAGAACGTCAAACAGATTTACCTTTTTAAAAATAGCTTTTTATTTTTATGGCAAAGAAGCTTGGAGAAGACGAGGGAGAGAAGCATAGATCAGGGCTAAGACTTTTGAAAAATTTTGAAAATTCATTTATTCATTCATTCCACCATTCATTCCTCCATTACTTCATCAGCAGAAAACTCAAAGTGTAGCTAAAGCATAGTATTAGCTCTCTCTCACCCTCTCTCTCTCTCTCTCTCTCTCTCTCTCTCTCTCTCTCTCTCTCTCTCTCTCTCTCTCTCTCTCTCTCTTTCTCTCTCTCATAAACAATTGATTTTTGATATTAAAGTGACAGCTTATTTCAAAAACATGTTTACAGGTTTTAAATATACAAAATCTTGTTCAAGTCACTAAAACTGTTTCACAACATTAATTTATTTTAGAGGGAAAGGCACACATTTCTAAGTCCCCATCACTGGGAAATCACACTTCAACTCTTCTTGCTTTTCCTGCTCATTTTTATTCCCTTTCTACAAACAATAAGCTTAACCTGATATAATTTTCAGTGTAAAAATATTGAGATTATCAAGCATAACTTTTAAGGACTACAAATGCTCTTTCTTATAATTTGTCAACAGTCATGCATTTTTAAAAAGTACATTCCTATCTCTCTACATCTTAGGCTTTGCACTCATTCCTGTGTGTGATATTCAGAGGACGGGAGGAATAAAAGCATATTTTTAGAAACAGGATGTCTTTGTGGTTAGGAACATGTTATGTTTGGTGGGCAATAAAAAATTAGATATACCTTTTTAAAAAAGAAAGAAAACTTATAGAAAACTATAAAAGTAGCTTTGGGCTTGTATTTTCTAGCAGTCAAGATCTGGAAACATGTGGTTCTATTTGTAAAATTTTACTGAGTAACATTTTTGAAATAATGTATTTTCCCTTTGTAAATTACCCAGAGATGAATTTTCCAGGAAGAAATAAAGACAATGTCATCATTTATTTTAAAGAAAAATACCATTTAGATTTTGTATCTAGCACACGATGTGGCCCAGAACAGGGCAGTGTTCAATCAATAATTGGTCATCTGGTTCACTTCTTGCAAATAAACCATATATTTGTAGTTCCATTGTGAATCAGCATTTCATGAAAACAGTGACATAAACCAGCTCAGGCTCTCTGGGAGAAAACCCTGAAAAACCATTTCTTTTTCTTTTATGATTTCAGTTAAGAATGCAAATTGCACGTCGGACTTTGAGGAATATTTTGCCAAAAGGAAACTGGATGAAGGGGATGGCCATGCAGTTAGCATTGCGGAGTACCTACAGCGCAGTGACACAGCCATTATTTACCCAGAAGCCCCTGAGGAACTGTCTCGCCTTGGCACTCCAGAGGCCAATGGGCAAGAAGAAAATGGTGAGACTGTAATTCATTTTTAGCCACTATATTGACCCCTTGCAGCTGTTGCAATTACAAATGCACTACATGCCTGGGTGTTTACCTTAAAATTTGAGGAACAGCTGCAGAAGCATGGAATTTCATGAGCAAAGATTGGAACTGTAATTTTAGTGTATTGTGATTTTTTTTGTCAGCAAATTTGTGTCATTCTGTACATCCAGTGAAGAGCAGGAACAATCAAAGCTTATTTCTGAGAGAGAAATATCCGAGAATATCCTTATCTTTTGGGGGGGGGGGGGCCTTACTTCTGAAGAAGAAATTTAGAAGTGCTGACCCTCAATCATTCTAACACTTTTGTCAAGCAATTACAAAGGTTCCTCATGACTGTATAGCCATGGTCATAGCTTTACATGGTTTAATATTAAATACAAATTGCTAGTCACCTGGAGAAAATTCCTTCATTTTTCAGCTATTTACATCTCCCCCCAAAAGCTCAAGTCATTAATTAATTTTCTAGCACAGTATGAAATGATTCAGACAAGTTTGTCCTGGGTGTGTGAGGGAACTGGTGTGTGCTGAGGCCAGTCTGAAATGATGGCACTCTGGTGTAGCAGATTGCAGTGATTCCTGTCATACCATCCCGGGCAATAAGCCCATTAGCTGCCATTGATTTACTGACCTTTTGGCCTGCTTCTCTCTCTCCTGTCTCTCGGCTACAGACCTGCCACCTGGAACTCCAGATGCTTTTGCCCAACTGCTGACCTGCCCCTACTGCGACCGGGGCTACAAGCGCTTGACATCACTGAAGGAGCACATCAAGTACCGCCATGAGAAGAACGAGGAGAACTTTTCTTGCCCTCTTTGTAGCTACACGTTTGCATACCGCACCCAGCTCGAGCGGCATATGGTGACGCACAAGCCGGGGACAGATCAGGTGGGGGGTTGGTTTTAAGTGATTTCTTTCTATAATAACCCCTTAGAGAAACGATATTGCTTTGATTGGCAATCATTATTAATTTTTCATGGCATTTTGAAGATGCAGATCTTTTAATGGTAATAGCTTTAATTGAGGTCTAAATGATTTTTTGATGGTCTCTTCTAATATGATTTAATAGTCCTATGTTCACGATCGAATGAGTGTGTTAATTTCTAATTTAGAAATTTTATTTGCACTTTAACTTGACTTTAGTTTCATTTTTATGTTCCTCAAAAAGTGAATGAAACTGTAGCATTTTAATTATACATTATTAAACATCTCAGCAATTTTAATTCCATTTTTCACCTACTTTTGCTTTGCAATTTTTTGCATATGGGATTCCTAAGTCATAGTAAAAGATGAGTGTGTTTCTTTCATTTGTCATATAACATCTTCAATCAGGTTGATATTTTTACATTCTCCTAGTAGTTTATAAAATCTAATTGAATGTTTTGAGGAAAATAAAAAATGCACATATATATGATTAAACTAGGCATATGCCTAATATAGCTGAAGTAAATAAAAATGATTATTCCTAGATATACATGCATCTATATATACATACATGTATTTTATACATACATGTTATATATACATGCATGCATATACATAAGTATGTATGTGTATACACAGTAGAATGTTAAAATTGCTCTGGATCATTTGGTTCATCTTTTCCTTGGCTCTTTAAAGAAAAAGACAGCTCTATAGCTTGAACAGGTAACTACAACTTACTTAAATTCATGAAGTGATTCAATGGAACTGCTTTACAATGTTCTTTAAACGTTTTAGCAAAATTGCTATTTCTGGCATCCTAAGAGAATTATATCTGCAAATTGAGTGTATGAAGTGTTAGAGTGGAAACGGAAATGGTGTGCTTTACGTCCAAATAGATGGATTGGCATAGATGAAGTCACATTACATAGGCTTTTTTTTAAACCACATTAATAGTTTTTCTTAACTTGATGTTTAGAAAAAAATATTTTTATATCTTGTTTGAATTTTTTGGCTCCATCTTTTACAAGGAGGAAAATTGGTTAGGGAAACAGACACCAAGTAATGCTGATCATCCTTCAATTTGGAACTTTACCATTTAAGCGGACAGGGGATGTAAATCATCCTAACTGCATCGGATATGGTTTGTTTCATGAACTGCTTTTCAAAGTTCAAATATAGAAAAATGTTTGCATGTTTACACTTATGTAACACATATTTTTCCTTTGCTTAATTTCACTAAAATGCTAAGGAAAAAAACTGCCTAGATATTTATCTATCATAACTGTCTTAAATTTCATATGCAGAAGTGTGATTGTGTTGGCGCATTATGAATGGTAGCTTTGGTGTTGAAAAGTCCCCTCATTTGCTCATGGCATTTACAATTAGTAAATTAAAATGATTGTATCATATTAACAGTGGCACAACTAAAGTTTATAGTAGTCCTCTGAGGGCTGTGGGGGGAGACAAAGCAGCTGTTGCTGTTTGTTTATGCAACTCAGCAACATATGAGCGCTGGTCCCTCAATGGCGCTCCGCGGGCTGGGCTCTGCTTGATCTTTGAAGGTTGCTGCTGTTTGAACAAACCTCCCTGTGTCCCATGTAACACCATCTGTCTCACTAGGAATGTGGGAAGATTCAGCACACCCTAGCAGTTGTCATACCATTTCTGTGCTGTCTTTTTGCAAAAGGCTTTTGTGTCATTGCTGCTCAAAAAAGGCTGACCTCCTACCTTGAGCATCCAGAGTGGATGACTGAATCTTTTTTTGTTGTTGTTAAGAATTCAAAGTCACAACACTTTTCTCTCTTGTTCAAAAAGGTCAGCTGTGTTTGATTATATCTTCACTGCTTTTAACTTGGCTTTCTAGCAAACTATTTTTCTGGATTCATCCCTACTCCTTAGCACGAAAGTTAAAAGTAAAAATGAACAAAAAATGAAGACTATCTGAAATTACTCCTGCTAGTCTGTGTTAAAACTGCTCAAGAAGTTATCACCTGGGATGTTGTCTCTCATATTTTATAGTGAATGAAGTCTGATATGCAACACCTTGATTTAAAAAAAAACAGTTTACATTTGAAACTAGCATCCTGAAAAGGATGTTTAAATGTTTACTGAATGATGAAACATTTATGATCAAGTGTTTTTACTTCTTTAAATTTGAAATTGCCATAGGATGATGCACTCTAAACTTGTAAAGAAATTTTAATTATTGTGGTTTTACATTTTCAAGATGACTTAGAGTTTTCAGGAAAATGGCTCATTTCCCCCTTGTCATTCTCTGGTGCATTAGAGTAGGGAATTCCCAAGTTTTTAATTTTGCAGTGAATGTGAAGAACTACAAACATTTATATAAATGATTTCCTCTCATCTCAGGATAACTTAAAGAGACATTTTGGAGAAGAGAGCTCAAAAATAATTCTGAAGCAAATATTAGATACTTGTGCTAAAGCACTTTTTTTATTTGTTTCAGTTTACTGCAAACATTATAACTTTTATGGCAATACTGAAAGACCGGGCAAAGAAATGACTGTGTACACAGACTCTTTGGCCTATCTGAAAAAGAGGTGTCTTTTCTATTCTACCTAAATATCTTTGTTCTTCTTGTATATGACTAATATCTGCCTCTTTTCCTTTTCTAGCATCAAATGCTGACCCAAGGAGCAGGTAATCGCAAGTTCAAATGCACAGAGTGTGGCAAGGCCTTCAAATATAAACACCATCTGAAGGAACACCTGCGAATTCACAGTGGTGAGTAGCAGAGGTGCTGGTGCTCTCATTTGCATTCTGTTTAATTAGCTGAGTTTTAAAGATTGTTTAAAATTTACACAGTTCTGTTTGTAGCTTTTTAGAGCTACTAAGGTATTTCATAAATTACGTGTGCCTGACTCATCCTCATGAGATTTGTCCTACCATTAATAGCACTGTCTTGCGAAAAGATTTGTAATACTAACATTTATTAAAAATTATAAATGCTTTGCTTTGTTCCCAGAGCTCAAAGAAATATACTCCTCCCTTGAACCCTTGCTTATATTGAATAAGCTTTTAGTCTAAAAAACTTCAGTTTCCAAGGAGGGGAGATAGAGATATTTAATGTGATTTATCTTTTTATAATTAAGAAAGATAGAGAAAAGTTCCAGGTAATCATATGAATTAAGAATCTTGTTAGAAAGCTCAGACAGAGATTTTCTAAATGTTACTTCAATCTTGAGATCTGTGTTTGAGCAAAAGAAAAACCTACCACTTAGATTTTCACCCCAGAACAAGTCTGATAGCTCTGCCAAGCATTTTATTACCAAATTGGAAGCTATTCAAAGGACTTGTAGGATTGGTGGAATCAATGGAATCTCTACAAAGTTGATTAAAACCATGGCTCCACTCCCCTTTAAATAGTGTGACATCTTTATTGTGCTATTGACCACACATTAATCTGACACACTGTTAAAATGGGAGGCTGCCGATGGCAAAGGGAGATTTGGAATCTTTCCTGAGAGCAGAATAGATAGATAGCTGTTCACCTTGCACAGCTGACATCTTGAACTATGTCAACTCAGTGTAGATAAAGCCTAGGAAACAGTTATGGTCAAATAATTCTGACTTAAACACTTAGAACATAAAGTAGCATCATTTTTGCCCTTTCCACTTAATCTCTTGGGTGGCTATCCTGGTAGCTGAATTAGATTGCTACCTATCATAAGATAGTATAATGTTTGTTTTAATTGTCATTTTAGGTGAAAAACCCTATGAGTGCCCCAACTGCAAGAAACGTTTCTCACACTCTGGCTCCTACAGCTCACACATCAGCAGCAAGAAATGCATTGGTTTAATCTCCGTAAATGGTCGAATGAGAAATAATATCAAGACAGGTTCTTCTCCTAATTCTGTTTCTTCCTCTCCTACTAATTCAGCCATTTCACAGCTGAGAAACAAATTGGAGAATGGAAAACCACTTAGTATGTCTGAACAAACGGGCTTACTTAAAATTAAAACAGAACCACTAGATTTTAATGACTATAAAGTTCTTATGGCCACACATGGGTTTAGTGGCGCTAGTCCTTTTATGAATGGTGGACTTGGAGCAACCAGCCCATTAGGAGTTCATCCCTCTGCTCAAAGTCCAATGCAGCACTTAGGTGTAGGAATGGAAGCCCCTCTACTTGGGTTTCCTACAATAGGTAGTAATTTAAGCGAGGTACAGAAAGTTCTACAGATTGTGGACAACACGGTTTCCAGGCAAAAAATGGATTGCAAGGCTGAAGAAATCTCAAAGTTAAAGGGTTATCACATGAAGGATCCATGCTCTCAAGCTGAGGAACAAGGAGTCACTTCTCCTAATATTCCACCTGTGGGTCTTCCAGTCGTGAGTCATAATGGTGCCACTAAAAGTATTATTGACTATACTTTAGAAAAAGTTAATGAAGCCAAAGCTTGCCTCCAGAGCTTAACTACTGACTCAAGGAGGCCGCTCAGTACTATTAAGAAGGAGAAGTTGCGTACTTTAATAGACTTGGTCTCAGAAGAAAAAATGATTGAGAACCATAACATATCCACTCCGTTTTCATGCCAGTTCTGTAAAGAAAGTTTTCCTGGTCCCATTCCCTTACACCAGCATGAGCGTTACCTTTGCAAAATGAATGAAGAAATCAAGGCAGTCCTTCAACCTCACGAAAGCATAGTTCCCAACAAATCTGAAATGTTTGTTGATAATAAAGCTCTTCTGTTGTCATCAGTACTTTCTGAGAAAGGAATGACTAGCCCTATCAACCCATACAAGGACCACATGTCTGTACTTAAAGCATATTATGCTATGAATATGGAACCTAACTCTGATGAACTACTGAAAATTTCCATTGCTGTTGGCCTTCCTCAGGAATTTGTGAAGGAATGGTTTGAACAACGAAAAGTGTACCAGTATTCAAATTCCAGGTCACCATCACTGGAAAGGACCAGTGCCAAGGTGGCGCTGGCTGCCACCAACAACACACCCACTAAAGACTCTTTATCAGCCAGGTCTCCTGTAAAGCCTATGGACTCTATAACATCACCATCTATAGCAGAACTCCATAACAGTGTTACTAATTGTGATACTCCTCTCAGGCTAACGAAACCTACCCACTTTACCAATATTAAACCAGTTGTTGATAAATTGGACCACTCAAGGAGTAATACTCCTTCTCCTTTAAATCTTTCCTCCACATCTTCTAAAAACTCCCATAGTAGTTCTTACACTCCAAACAGTTTCTCCTCTGAGGAGCTTCAGGCTGAGCCTTTGGACTTGTCATTACCAAAACAAATGAAGGAACCCAAAAGTATTATAGCCACAAAGAACAAAACAAAAGCTAATAGCATAAATTTAGACCATAACAGTGTTTCTTTATCATCTGAAAATTCAGATGAACCTCTAAACTTGACTTTTATCAAGAAGGAGTTTTCAAATTCAAATAACTTGGATAATAAAAGCACTAATCCAGTATTCAGTATGAACCCATTTAGTGCCAAACCTTTATACACAACCCTTCCACCACAAAGCGCATTTCCCCCTGCCACATTTATGCCGCCAGTGCAGACCAGTATCCCGGGGCTGCGACCATACCCGGGACTAGATCAGATGAGCTTCCTACCACATATGGCCTATACCTACCCAACTGGAGCAGCTACTTTTGCTGACATGCAGCAAAGGAGAAAGTACCAGCGGAAACAAGGATTTCAGGTATGGGACATCTTTGACTGTGTTTCTGCCAGGAAACGGACAGCTGAAAATTGTATAGATTATGTTCTCCTAGGAAAAAATAATCTGGGGGGGGGGGGCAGAATCAAATGTTGTTTTATTTTTAGCAGAAATAGAAAAGTTTATTTTGACTTGAACTTGAAAAACTGAGTGCGCTAGAAAAATAAATGGATGTAACACTGGAATACTGTACTATATAAGCACATTTGCTAAAAAAAAAAAAAAGAAAGAAAGAAAAGAAAGAAAAAAGATAAAAGCACATTTGGAAGAACTTAACATTTATTTTTTGAGGTTTATTTATATTGTATTTGTCAGCCATTAGAATTTTATATTGCTAACAACATTTGGTAGACCTTACGTATATGCCAAAAATTATAGTCCACAGCAGTCACATACCTTTACAGATGTTCACAATATGTAAGACCAGATATATGTGTTCTGTGTGTATGTGTGTGTATGCGTGTGTGTAACATAGTTTAGTGAAGTGAGTGATTTTGAAGAATAATTTTTAAAATACTTTAAGACATTCCCTTATGTCTTATTAAGTTCCATTAGTAATTTTACTGACTAGTAAATGTTTTACAGTTTCAAATGTAAAAATCAGGTACATTTTAACATCGTGGAGAGTAATCCCTGCCTGCACGATAGGAGCACAAACAGCACCACACCTCCATAACAGCTGTTCCAGTATTCCAATTTACAGTACATCTGCCCTCTTTGTAAATGTATTTAAGCCTATTTAATCTTCTCTAATATTAATTAGTGCAGACGTAGTCTAAGAAAACTGAACTGTGTGATAGCAAATGGAAATGTATGTTATCATGCAAGTTTGCACTCCTTAGGATCAAGACAAAATAAATATCAAGAAATTTAATAATTTACTGATCCACATTCATTATTGCTTAATGCTGAAGGCTGTTTTAACATAGATAGAACATTGATAAAAAGTGTTATTAATATTCCCTATTTCAAATTACAAAATTAAATATAAAAATATAGCTTGAGGCCTTTAGTCAGTAGACATACATTTAAATAGATTGCATAATAATAACATTTTGTACCTAAATATGAAATTCAATTAAAATGGTTTTCTACAGCTACAGTTATCTCTAAAGTTAGGCCATTGAAAAATAAACAAATTTCAAGTCTCAAGTTTTTTTTTCTTATACTTATTTCATGAGATCATTTTTTAAATTTTCTTATAAATATTCACACTTTTTTTACCCATGTAGTTTACTATTTTATCTTGTCAAAAAATAGTTGAAATCTACTCTCCAAGACAGAAGTGTTTCCTATATTGTTTGCATCTGAGATGTAATAAAATTATGTAAAATTTGAAATATGTCATTGAAAATAAAATAATCTAGATCAATTTGTAAGCATTGTCTTTGAGAAATTGCAAATGTCACATTGTGAAGGTCCAAAATATTGTGGAAAAGTAGAACAAAAGAAAGAGAATGTGTTAGATAAATTATTTGATTCCATCATAGGGAGAATTGCTTGATGGAGCGCAAGACTATATGTCAGGCCTGGATGATATGACAGATTCTGACTCCTGTCTGTCCCGAAAGAAGATCAAGAAGACAGAGAGTGGCATGTATGCATGTGACTTATGTGACAAGACATTCCAGAAAAGCAGTTCCCTTCTGCGACATAAATATGAACACACAGGTATGAATGACTTTAACTAGCTAGTTAGAGCTTCACTGCATGCTGTACATTTCATAATATTTAATGAGTACACTTGTGCGACATAAGATGTAACATATGCTGATACTTTCAACAAGGAAGAAATAATGCTTTTGCCTAGCTCAGTTGGACTTTTTTTTTCTTTGCCTGTTTATTGGATCGAGTGCGTAATTATGAATGCATTTGTCTCCACCTCTTTTGACTTCTCTGTAAGCTGAATTCACAGATTATGTCAGAGAATAGCTTAGTGGGTAGTGCTATGAGAGGATATAGCAATCAGAAGATTAGGTATCAGATGAGTCTTGGTATTCTTAGACTGTGACTATGGTCTATTAAAACATCTGCTTGAAAATAAGAGTCAGTGAACTGGTTGTCTGTTTCATCAATACAACACCAAACAACCAGCTATTGCTGCTGTTGTCTGCCAAATATTTGGATAGTGTGTAAGCACAGCTATAGAAAGGTTCCATGTATGACCTTGAAACTAAGGTAACCATGCTAGTACCATCCACAAATCCTGAAAGAGGAAGGGGAAAGGGATGCATATTGTATACATAAAGTTGTATTCTAAAGGAGATAATGAAATTATCTTTGGATGAAAAACTAAAATAAAAATCCTTAAAATGTATTACTTCATCCCTAATTCATGCACTCCTAACTTTGGGAAATGGTACAAAATAAGGAAGAACTTGCTAACAATTGGAGCTATCCAAAAGTGGAATGGGCTGCCTCAGGAGGTGGTGTGTTCCCTCTCATTGGAGGTCTTCAAGCAAAGGCTGGATGACCACTTGTCGGGTATGTTGTAGAGGGAATTCTTGTTCGGGTATGGGTTGGACAAATGGCCCCTGACATCCCTTCCAACTCTCAAGTTTTGTGATTCTCTAATTCTGAAAAATACCCACAAAACGGTACATCCCTATGGACACAGGCCAAATCTAAGGGTGAAGTTCTGATGACTTTTCATGTGGGGAGATGACTTGTTAACCACACCCACAGGTCTATTTTGCACTGGTGGTCCTGCCCTTTTCCAGGTTGAACAAGCTGAAAGGAGGGATTGACTTAGGATGGATCAGGGCTTGGCTAGGGTGGAGTGTAGCTAGAAGGATAGCTATGGTGAGTGGTTAGCTGTAGAATCACAGAGTGTTAAAGCTAAAAGGAAACTTAAGCATCATCTTGTTAAATCTGATTTTCTACCCAAAGTCTAGAAAGGTCTATAATATAATGGAAAAATAATTGGAGTTGGAGTCAAGAGAGACATGGAATCAAATCCTGCTTCCTTTCCAATCAAATCCAGAATTTTTTAAACATTCTCTATGTGCAAAGTTCTACATTGGGTGCTGGTATCACTGAGATAAAAGGAAAAAATAATCCCTTCACTCTATGTAAAATACATTTTCCTAGGGGGGAAGGGGGCAGTTTACAACATTCTATGTGCTTGACTAGGGGCAACCTCTCTGAGGCACAATTTCCTTATCTATAAAATGGGAATAATAATATCAGGCATACTGACTTATCGAGTTTGTTGTGAGGATAAAGTCCTTTGCAAACCTTAAAGCACTATGTAAATGTCTGCTTTAACTAATAAACATTTTCATAATACCTCAAGTCTATATAGAACCTTAAAGTTTACAAGGTGCTTGTCTCACAACTTCCCTGTAAAGTAGGTATGGGAGACTATTATCCTCTTTTGACAAGTGAGGAAACTGAGTCTCAGAGAGGTAAAGTCACACATCTAGTTAGAATCAGGGTTCTAGTTCTTCTGACTTGGAATTGAGGGTTCTTTCCATTATTTCACACTTATTTACTGAGGTCATACAACTGGTTAATGTAGTTAGAATTAGAGCTCATCTGATTCCCAATTAAGTGTTGCTATCACTGCTCCATGCCACCACTGAGATAAGTGTGCTTTTCCTCCTTTTTTAGGAGTCTAGATTAGAATAGAACCTTAGAACTAGATGTGAGTCTGTCACCCAAACTTTTATTTGGTTGATTGGTAAAGCGAAACATAATAAAGTCTAAAGCTGGACAAGCTGGAATTCAATTCAATTCAATAAATGTTTATCAAGGCTTCACGCTAAGTGTTGGGAATACAAACATATAATGAAAAACAGTCCTTGTCTTCTTGGAGTTGACCTGCTAGTGGGTTGGTGCTTGGAGGAGGGGGGTTGCCACTTATATAAAAGTAAATATAATACAAAGTGAAGAAGAGAACACAAAAAAACTGGGGGTGGTCAAGGAAGGAAGGCTTCAAAAAGAGTGTGACACCAAAAGTGAATGAACATTGATGGAAAACAATGATTCTAAGGAGAGATGATAAGATAAGAATATATTGTCATGGGAGATGGCTTTCATGAATTTAACAGAAAGGAAGATGGAGTTTGGAGTTTGGGTCTAGCTAGTAGATAGTTTGGACTGGAAGGAAAACTATAGAATCCTGATTTTTAATGCAACATTCTTTCAACTTGATCACATGGTTATTTTTTTTCTGTATCCTGAAGTCTAATTGAACGGGTGGAGAATTCTATGAGTAAATAGAGCCAAGGGCCCATAAACCAAAAGAGGGGGGAAGGGAGGGAGGGAAGGAGAGGGAGGAGAGAGAGAGAGAGAGAGAGAGAGAGAGAGAGAGAATAATAACATTTTGATTTTCAATGAAGGGTCTAGATTTGGGTCTTCTAAGCAAACTATTAGAATTATTTGAGTAAAAAGGATGTGGAATAAGAGAAAGAAGAAATGTTATTAAAAGTTTAGTGACAAATTAATTTGAGCTCATAACCAGAAAATACATTATACTTAAAACTTTCCCCATCCTTGTACCTCATTCATAGATATTTTTGTCAATACTTGAGGATAATTATATATATATATATATACTACAAATACTGGCCCTTTTAGATTAGAAAATTAAACTAACTAATATTTTAAGCATATTCAGTTATGAAAAATCTGTTTGATATTTCACAATTTAAAACACACTGTTTAACAAAAGCAATAGCAAAGGCACTTTTCTGTGTCTGAATGATTTTAACACAATCATGGACAAACATTACCTTTTACAACACAGCTTCTGTAAAGGTCTTATCTTGGAGCTGCCCGATAGAGCTGACTCTCACAAGCACATTGACTCTAAGGTCAATAGCCTTAATGAGATTAAAAGGCAAAAGTTGACAAGCAGAAGGATGAATAATGATTGAAATTTTTTTCCAAAATTAACTGCATTTAAACAAAACAAAAACAAAACATTTTGCTTTTTTAAGATATGAGACCTGATGCTTCGAAGTATACTTGCTATCAACAGGATGGTAAACATAATGTCATTTCTCTGAATTTGTGAGGAACAATCCTGCTATTAGTTTTCCACCTTGTTAGCTTTCTGGCTTGTCAACATCTAGGTCTCTTGACCCAACATATGATAAATTTTCCTTATTTCTGAGCCTTGGTTTCCACCAAAATGAAGATCTTTATGCATTTTTCTATCACCATGAAATATATAGAAATTTTGTCAATTTTCCTTTTTTAACTGAATATCTAGGTCTTGTATTTTTTTATAAATGACTAATAGTAATATTTTTATGCTTCATCAATAAGAATCTCAAAAAATTATGAATAAAACTCTAAGTTGCTAGGATTATCAACAATAAGGTTGATTAAATAAATATTCAGATAGGTAATAATTCCAAATTTTTAATTGATGATGATGCATTGAAAGAATTCAGTTTAACATTAAGAATGTTTTCTTTTTTAAAAGGAGTTAGGAGGGAAATTATGATACATACATCCCTAGAATCCTATGTACTTTTATCTTTGACCTGTTGAATTTGTTTTCCTAGAAGACTCAATCCTATTGTTAGCATACATGGCTATAGTCATTCCATGACTAAAGTTAACCAAAAATGTGTTCAGAGATGCCCATTGCTGCCTTGGTCCACAATTAGTTTTCAATATTGCTGATGTTGTATGGCAAATGGTAGCTAGGAGGTCTGACTGAGCTCATTTTATGATATACTGAAAAAGTGTCTGAGGTATTTCAGTTGGTCTTTAGGACAAGCCACTTTGGTAAATTTATATTTTAAAGTTCATTTGCTGAAAGCTAATCTACCATTACCTTTTGTCCCCAGCTGTTTCTCTCATTCTATTTGATCCTTGTTCACAGTGAACTTATTTGACCATAATTAAGAGAGCAACATAATGTTCAATTTTTTTAATCTATGATTTCTTAGTTTCTTTTTCTGAGTGAAAAAAAATCCTCTTAAGTATTGGCTTTTGCAGCATTCTGGCACCAAAAATGTTAATTATCACAAAGAAAGCTTGTGAATTCCATGTATGGCTTGCTTTAAAATACTAATTTGAAAATTCCTTTGATCATACACTATTGGGACTCATGTATCTACTCCACTAACTTCCTTAGGTCTTCTTTATTCAAAATGAGCTGAAAGCCTAGGGGTTAAGTCAATCACTAGTCAAATTCTTTCTTAGGTTACACACTACTGTTTTTATAGCCTAAACTTTCTGCCATGTGATTCATTTCAAACATCATTCTAGCTTCCAGGTGAATCATCAGGCTAGAGATTAAAGAAAAAATAAGCCTCAAAAGGCCTTAAGCATTCAGAAATTTGGATGTTTCTCTGAAGCTTGTTCCTATACAAATGTATTTCTAGGAGCTCTTAATTTCAATCAGATGAACAAAAGATGAATATGTAAGCCACTTTCTCTTTAAACTAGACTAGAAGATATACCATTTGGTGAAATTTCTTTGTGTGTGACAGGAGTCAAATAGTTTTCTCCATTAATATTGCCTTTTGCTTGGTATGTATAATAATAAAAGTTACTGTTCACATTTATGTTGTGTTTTAAGGTTCACAAATACTTTTTTTTGCACAACAGCCCACTGAGATAGGAAAATTATTGTCCCCATTGTGTAGATGATGAAACAAGCTCAAAGAGTTTAAGTAACATATCAGGGTTACATTCTAAGTAAGTCTGAGCCAAGACTGCCTATTCCATGTTCTTACTTCCACAAATTTCCTTGTGATCTCTCCCTTTTTTTCTATAATTTTATGTTTCTCTTTCTCTCTTCTCTCTCTCCATCTCTCTTTGTCTCTGTCTCCCTGTGTCTGTTTCTTTCTCTTTCTGTCTCTCTTTGCCTCTTTCTGTCTCTCTCTGTGTCTCTTTCTTTCTGTATCTCTACTCTCTCTGTGTCTTCAATATCCTCCCTTTCTCTCTCCCTCCCTTCTTTTATTACAGTATCTCTTTTCCAAGTATCCAAATGACTTGGAAGAATAAAAGCTTTGTTCCTCAATTCATAGACTCTTAGAACTAGAAGAGACACTATCTAGACCAAACTCCCTCATTTTGCAGGTGAGGAAACTGAGGCCCAGAGAAGTTAAATGACTTGCTCAAGTTCACATGGTGAGTTAATGACAGAGTTGGTGCTAAAAATCAGGATTCCAAGTTCACAATCCACTTTTCTTTCCATTACATCATCCATCTTAAAATTGACTCATTTAGAACTTAATTCTTCTAATTTCATTGAAAAAATGCATTATATTTTAAGATAAACTTCATATACTGCCTTCAGATCATGAAGTCGTATTAATGTTTTCATGCTATAAAAGTATTCTTTGTTAGTGACAGTATGCTCTGGAAAGTAATCTCCAGCCACAGAATATTTTATGGACTCTAATTTAATTAAGCTCCCTATCCTACTCTTAAAGAACCCAAATCCTGTGTTCCTAGTAACATTATCCATAAGGAAGTATATATATACCATTATATATATACATATACCATTGGTAGTCCATTTTGTAGCTTTTCTCGTGAAAAGAAGATTTAGAAAATAACCCCAAAGTACAAATGTTCACAGTGTTCTTAATCAATCTGATTAAGACCATCAACTCATTTCAAATGAGAACAAAAGATGACTCCTTGACCTGGAGAACTTCCGAGAAAAGGAGACATTCTGAAATAGAACAAGACCCAGGTATAGAATCCATGCCTTTTGGTCACATGAAATAGCCTTGTTCTATATTTAGCCATTAAAGGAGGTTTGGGGGGCATTTAAAAAATTCTATTCTTGGGAATTTATCTTGAAATTTGACTCAATTTTTTTTTAAATTAAATCATATAGTATTGTGGTCCACAGTAGACAGTCATTCTTACTCTAAATTGCATTCAAAATAATCAGAACAACCCAGCTAACTATACACAGCAGCATGACCAGCAGGGTGCTAAAAGTATTGTTTATTCTAATTGAATTGATCAGTTTCACTAGAACTTAGAAGAGTTCATCTATTCAGTTCATTTCTACAAAATTTACTAAGCATTACTGTATGTAGATAGATGTAGATGTAGGGCATTGTACAAGTTACTGAGAATGCACAGATAAAATGGACACAGCTGCCAAGAGACAGCATGGCATGGTGGCCCAATAGAGAGCTGACCTTGAAGCCAGGAAGATCTGGATTCAAATCTCGACTCTGGCACCTACTTTTTGTGTAACCCTGGACAAGTCACTTACTGTGTTTCCCCGATAATAAGACCTATCCTGAAAATAAGCCCTCCCCTTACTGTGTAAGATTCCTCTAAAATAAGCCCTCCCCCGAAAATAAGCCCTATTGAGATTGCTACTGTAATGAAGGTGATCCCCTGCGCTACACGCTACATTATGGTACCCTCTGTATGCACCGTCCCCCCCCCTGGATGAAATGCACGCTGTGCTCCGAGCTGCATCCAATCAGAGGTGCAGCAGTGAGTGCGTCATCCTGTTCTTCCCCAGTGATTTGCTTGCTGGTGCCATTGAGAGCAGTGCCGCGGAGGAGAGCTGAGGCAGGACAACATAAGCCCTCCCCTGAAAATAAGCCCTCTGGTGTTTTTCTTTCCAAAAAATTAATAAGACAGTGTCTTATTATCGGGGAAACACGGTAGGCTCAATGTTTTAGGCATCGCTTTAAAATTATAAGGTACAGAGAAGGTGCCAACCTGCTTTGGTAAAGAGAATCTCCTCACCTAAGAGTTCCTTATACCAATAAAATAACATGTCCAGTCTTTATCCCTATCTTGCTCATAGTCATATTGAAGGGGGAGAGGAGAGGAGAATGTAGAGGAGAGGAGAGGAAAGGAGAGGAGAGGAGAATGCAGAGAAGAAGAGGGGAGGGGAGGGGGGGGGGAGGGGAGGGCGACGGAGGGAGGAAGGCAGGGAGGGGAGGGGAGGAGAGGAGAGGAGAGGAGAGGGAGAAAGATAGGATACCAAAATAAATGATAGAATTTTCTAAGTACAAAAGAGAACATTGACAAAATTTTATCTGAAATAGTATGAGAGAGAAAACTATATTTCAACTGAGGAGGTCAGGGTGAGAGAAGCCTTCATGATAGTGATGGCATCTGAGTTGAATTTTAAGGGAGGGATTTCAATAGGAAGAGATTAGGGAAAAGTCCATTCCAGGCATAGGGAAAGGTATGAGCAAAGGCATATGGAAGAGAGAGTGTAGAACAAGGACATATAACATACAACATAAGGAATTCCAATTTAGCTGCAATGTAGTATATACAAATGGGAGAAGTGTGAGTTAAAGCCAGTGTCAAACTGTGGAGTCAGTTAGTCATTCCTCAAACATTTCCTAAGCACTCATAATTGTCAGAAACTGTGCAAATCACTGGGGATACAGGGAAAAGCATATTTGTAAAAAAACCAACAAAAAAAACCTTCTTCCCTTAAAGAGTGTACGTTCTTGGGTAAAGGAATAAATATGATAAGAACAATGCACAAAGATTACTTGAGCAACAGTGTGAAGGATTTGAGTGGGTAGAGACAGATAGTTTGGTGTTGTTGTTCCATCATTTCAGTGGTTTCTGACTCTTTGTGAGTCTGACTCATTTGGGTTTTCTTGGCAAAGATACTGGAATGATTTGCCATTTCCTTCTCCAGCTCATTTTACAAATGAGGAAACTCAGGCAAATAAGGTTAAGTGACTTGGCCAGGGTCACACAGCTAGTAGGTGTCTGAGGTCAGATTTGAACTCAGGAAGATGAGTCTTCTGACTCTAGGCCCAGCATTTATCCACTGCACCACCTAGCTATCCATATAGTTTGGTGACAGGAAGGCTTTTATGAAAATTAAAACAAGAGGTACTAAGGGTCTGAGCCAATTTGGTGGCAGTATACATGGAAATCAAGGGAGGGAGAAGTAAAATTAGCAGACCTTGGGAATTGGTTGGATGTAAGAAACAGAAAAGAGTCAAAATGACTGATCTGGGGGCTATGTGAGTGATAGATGACAGTGTGATCAAAAGATCACAGATTTAGATAAAGAAGGGACCTTCAAAGTCACTCTGTTCACTTCCTGGACTTTATAACTGAGAGAATTCAAGTAAGTTAGATGATTTGGCCAAAGTGACAACAGTAATAAATGATAAAACCAGCATTCATACCCTAGTCTGATAACTCCAAATCCAGTGTGCTGACGATGTTAAAGTCAATTTGGCACATGTTAAACTGAAGGTACAGTGAGGTGGCATTATCCAACTGACAGTGGGGGAATGAATACAGGACTAAAGCTCTGGGGAAAAGCTGGATCTTAATAAATGTGATATAGCAGTGGTGTCACCACTGCTTGATGATCATGGAAACCATAAAAATGGAGAAGATTGCAAAAGAGAGTGTATACAAAGAGATGAGAAGAGGACCAAAAGCTTGGGAATAACACCCAACATTAAAGGGTGAATCAGCAAAGGAGATGAGGTGGGGGGATATCTGTGAAAGAGTCATAGCAAAGAAAGCAAGGTAGAATTTGTGAAGGGCTGCAGATAGGTCAGGGAGGGAAATGACTGAAAAGATCCCATTACATTGATAGATAAAAAGGTGATTAGCGTTAGAGAGAACAGTTTTAATTGAGCAATGGGTATGGAAGCAGGTCTGTTACCATTCATGCCTGTACTGTCTTATAGTAGCAAAAGGATATTAATTCATAATCCCATCAGTACTGCCTTTGATTCAAATGTTTCTCCCACACATTTTGACCCTAGTTTATTTCACTTCCTATAAAATATAAAGTTCTGTATTTGTAGACAGAAGGACATAGGTTCAAGTTCCACCTCTGACATTTGTTATCT
>NW_027187323.1:8486130-8589954 GCF_028583685.1 Petaurus breviceps papuanus
TTGTACATATTTAGTAAACCATGCAGACAAAACAAACTTTTTAGACAATATTTTTACTGGAGAGTTTTCTTTTCCTGTATTCCATGTTTTAAAATCTCCCTTCCCAAAATAAAAATGTCAACCCCAAATTTCAAGAGGTATAAAGGAATGATTGCTTCCTTTAGAGCTTAAATATTTAAATAAACAATAAGATAATCAGCAACATGCTCTCTCTTGGACTAGTAGGTCGTGTCCAGTTTGGGTTTTTTTGGTTTGGGATTTTTTTTTGTCTGATGTTTCTATTAATCTGAATGAAACAAATGCTGTATGATAACAAAAAGTAATCTTCAAGTGGACTTCCACTGCAAATGGAATATAGGATAAACCTAGGATGTGAAACTGGATGACACCATGAATTCCACTAGGTAAAACTCCAAAAGCTCCTCAAAAATTCTTAATGAATCTCACAGTTCCCATTTGGCATGGAGACAAATAGACAAAAATTCTAATGACTTTAATCAAGGAATAGGGGGAGTCTTGAATATCAATCTGGAATAATTGGACTTTGAGGCTATTTGAAAAAAAAAAATCTTTTTCTATTTCTGCCTGTGATTCTATGAGCATCATAAAGCTCAGTGACCTGGGTTTCTAAGATCACCCAGTCAAATGTCTGGCTTTCAATAGGTGCAACATGCCTGTCAGGTTTGGAATGAAGGATAAGCCCCAAAAATGTTAAAAATAGACTATTGCCCTGGCAGGAAATTCAGTATTGGCAAGCATAGGACTTAGAAGGAGCTGATCTAACAAAAAGAAATGTTCAGAAAAAGGCTTATGATCTTACTCTGACCACTTTCAGTAAAGGAGCAAGGGAGTAGGTAAGGTGTGTGTGTGTGTGTGTGTGTGTGTGTGTGTGAATTTGTGTATATGTGTCCACAAGCTTATCTACTCATATGCTTAGTTAATGTTGAACTAGCTAGTGATGTTTAAAACACACACACACACACACACACACACACATCTATGCAGGTGAAAGGAGAGAACTTAAAATGAGCCCTTGTGAGACATGATTGCTTTACGATTTTCTTTAAGAGGAAAACACTAGAGGGAAAACATTGATATTGAAAAAAGAATAGATCAGTCCAGAGTATCAGGAAAACTCTTAATGCCATATTAAGTGGAAAAAATTATCCAAATGACTAAGTCATCTTAAAACATGTTATAAGAAATTTCAGTTCTCTGGCACTTTTACTTAGAAAAGAAGGACTTGTTTTACACTTCCCCAAGTAGTTACTTTTGAGGTCCCAGAATCCCATTATAACATTGTATTCTGGTTTTTAGGAAATGAAGCAAGTTATCTTCAAATTTTCAAAGAAAAATGACAGGAAGGATGGGAAGAAAATATTAATTTGGAAAGAAAGTTGTTAAAACATCCCCAGTCTCATAAAAAAAGCAGTAGGTATCTCTAATGACCACAATGGCCCAGACCTTGGTTTTCACATCTCCTTTAAAATAGACCACTTCCAACATCACACACCACACACACACACACACACACACACACACACACACACACACACACACACACACACACACACACACATACACGGTGTTTCCCAACACTGCTCTGTCAGACTGGATCAGTACAGATGTGAAAGGGAGAATACCATCTATTGAATAACCCTCAACCACTTCCTGAAGCACTGAAATATTCTTTGGAGGTCTACCACTTCATTATTGAACACGCTTAGAAAGTGTGAGCTCACAGGTTTCCGGTAGAAGGTACATCTAAGCCAGAAAAAAGAAAGGGAAGTAGAAACCACGCTACCCAACTTTTTTAACCCTCTAAATGGATCAATGGACAGAGTTGGTTTAGGTATAGTTGTTCTAACATAGATGTAAACAGGCATTTCTTTTCTAGAAGTTATAGTTAACTATGGACTGGGCAGAGTGTATACAAAATATTTTTTAACAACTTGAAATGCTTGAGATATGTCTTTTGAAATCCTTGTTACCTTTGTTGTGAAGAGAAATTCTATGTATTTAATGAAACAGACAAAACGAACTTCTTAGACAATATTTTCACTGGAATTTAATATTCTGGTACTCCATATTTAGAAAACTCCCTTTCCAAAGTAAAAGATGTTAGCTCTAGGTTTGAAGAGGTCCAATGGAGTGATTTCTTCTTCTAGAATTCAAGTATATAAGTCAACAATAAATTTTTGATAATGATTTTTTGTTCCAAAATTGTCTTGTCATTGGTGTAAGAAATCCTTTCCCTCTGAGTGTGGAAATTCCCTCCATTAATGCAGATCAACAATTGGCCTTTAATTTATTTATTTATTGCCTTTTCTTTTTTTCGTTTTTGGAGGGCAGTTGGGGTTAAGTGACTTGCCCAAAGTCACATGGCTAGTAAGTGTTAAGTGTCTGAGGCTGGATTTGAACTCCAGTCCTCCTGCCTCCAGGGCCGGTACCCTATTTACTGCACCATCTAGTCGCCCCTTGCCCTTCAATTTAAAGGCTTAAAGAGTTGCCTGCCAGAAGAGAAGTTAAGCCTAGGGTCCCAAAGTCAACAAATATCAGAGGCAGGATTTGTACCCAGTGCTTCCCATCTCTGAGGCCTGACCTTCTATTTGCTGCACCATGCTAGTCTTTAATGATTATTAGCAAAAAAAAAACAATCCCATAGGGGAAGAGTGTTAATGCAGTTTAAAATTAATCGTGAATGGGTAACCCATGAGCTTTAACCAGAACAAAATGTATTTGAGTTCAGATTTTTTCATAATCCTATTCCTATGACAAGTATCAAAGAAATATTTTCTGCTTTGCCTTAAAAAAGTAAAATGATAGTGGTAAAATGGTGTACACACACACACACACACACACACACACACACACACACACAATTTCCCATTAGTAAATGTTACGGCCATTTCAAGTCTGCAACCTCCCAAACCCAAAAAGTCCCATAACAGTTATAAACTCTTTTATAGCTTGCCTGAGTTATAACCTAGTCCTAGCCTAAGATTGTTTCAAGCCATGGTCTAATCCGACAATAAAATTCTGCTATGAGATAGCTTAAGAGTTAATCATAGTCAGAGAATTGTTGACCATATAACCATCTAGAATCCTTTTTGGAAGTAAGAAGGGTAATATAAATTCTAAATAAATAACAACTAGTCTTCCTAGCTCAAGAAAGCCCATGATCCCCTGGGTCTTAAACCTGGAAAAGTCCTTAGAGAATATTTCACTCAACTCTCCGTTTACAGATGAGGACAATGAGGCCCAGAGAAGTACATGGCGCTGAGTAGACACTTAACAAAAGCTTGTTAATTGATTGGAGATCACGTGGCTGGTGACAGAGCTGGTGCTGGAACCCATGTCTCCTATCTTCTAATCTCATACATTCTCCATTATCTCATCTATCCCATAGTCTTTGCTGCAAGAAGGTGGCTACATTCTGGGCACAGGTACCATTCAGGGGAGGGAATAAAAGCTATTTATGCTGGGAACCCTGCCTGGATTACTAGGATATCACTGTGTCCTTTGCATGTTGTCAGATGCTTTGCATGATGACAGGTCCTAACTATGTTCCTCCGTGAATAGGACTCTATCCACTAAGGAAGATAGGGAAACATCCTTTCCCTTAAGAAATGTTTCTTAAAAAAAAAAAAAAAAGAAAGTGTGTACATTTCACATATTTTGTCCTCCATATATATCACAGATTAATAGAGGCAGAAGGGATCTAGGAGGTCATCTTGTTGACCCTGTGTAGTATCCTGGCTGAGAAAGTCCCAGAAAGCTCAAATGACCTGCCCGAGGTGGCACAACTAGTAAATGGGAATTGAAATGGAAATTGAATCCAGGGCCTGCCTCCAAATCCAGTCTTCCCTTAGTCGAACCACATTCTTAGATTCAATTAGGGAGCTACGATTCCACTGAGTCTATTAACAGCTTTCAATACAAGCCAACTGTCTGTATTCTCAATACCAGTCATTCTTCTTCCCCTCAATGAATTTCATGAATCTTGTGGGCACCACAAGACGAGGAGGAGGAGGAAATATGCAGTAGGTGTGTGCATAGTAACAGGAGCTGCAGGGGATTCATAAATCAAGAATGGAAAAATTGGAACAGAAATAGATCATAGATATTTAAAGTTGGAAGAAAGTTTCAAGATCATCAGTTCCAACCCTCTCATTTTATAGAAGAGGAACTGAGGCCCACCCAGGGTGGTGAAGTAATTTCTTCAAGGTCTCATAGCTAGTTAGTAGAAGAAACAGCACTGGAATTCAGGTCTCCTCCTTCCCATTTCAACCTTCTTTCTATATCATATTGCCTCCCATATTCGGGTGCAAAGTAAATTTATTGTAAAGCATTTCTTGGTCAGCCTAATTATCTCCAACATATACACATCTTCAAATAGTTTCACAGATATAATTCATGAAGAATAGACTGTCAGAGTGGGGAGGAATCTTAGAGATAGTATGATGCAACCAATCCCCCTCATTTTATACATGAGTTCATCAATATGAGCTTCCTTTTTTTGGAGGGGGGAAGGCAGGGCAATTAAGTGACTTGCCCAAGGTCACACAGCTAGTAAGTGTTAAGTGTCTGAGGCCGGATCTGAACTCAGGTCCTCCTGACTCCAGGGCATTCACTAAGCCACCTAGCCACCCCAAGAGCTTCCTTTATGAAAGAGAAAGAGAAAAAGCAAGCTTAACCATTTATCCACAGTCAGCTAGTAAGTCACCGAAGGAGAAAATGCAACCCCAGGTCTCACAAAGACCTCTTGCTTATCCTAGGTCATGATTTCTCAGTCTGGAAAAATAGGTATCAATTGACCCAAAGAGACTTAGCATCTTGTCCACTAAAGTGATTGATACAGCAAAAAATGATGCAATATTTAACAACCAGCTCTTGGGAAGAAAAAAGTACTATGCATTACAGTGTTAAGCTTAATCTGAATTATTAACATTTTTCTCCATCATTTTCTTAACTATAGACAATCAACAGAACAATAAATCAAACCCTGATTAGGAGCATTTGAGGATTTCTGAGGTATAAATGCTCACACTGAAATTTTAATAATCAGCTCTTTTCAGCCTTTTTGAACTGGCTCCAGCATGCCCCTGCCCCAGAGGGAACTTTGCTGATCACTACATCTGGGAGAAAATGCCCCCAGATGCCTCCTCCTTTGACAGCTGTACTACAATGAATCCTCTGCAAGGGTCATCAGCTTTTCCCCTTCTCCTGGATTTATAAAAAACAATAACAACAAAAACTCAACAATCCAGAGAGCTGTGAGAGAAGCCAATAAGAAGTAAGGAACGTGCAGCAGGTGGTACCATCTGTGCCCGTCTCATTCCAGCCAAAACAGTCTGCTCCCCAGAGCTCCCAGTTGTGGAGAAGGGAAGAGAATCTGACAGAGCCGGAGTCAGGGGAGGGGGCGTGGGAGGGCGAGTGCAGAGGCTATTATTCAAATACAGAGTCTGTTGGGGGAAAGTAGATTACTGATGCCAGTGAACTATTATCTCTCTCCCTCTTTCTATACAGCCACTGTGGGAGATTCCTCCAAAGTCAAGTTAGCTGGCAAGCATCAAATCCCACACCTGTGAGACAGACGTGGCGGCATCCCCGTGAGTCTGGCACCACTGGGATGGGAGGGACAAGCATTCCACAATAGGGCTAGGAAGTATAGCCCATCACAAAAAGGAAAGGGGTTGGGGGGGGAGGGACACAGGGGCAGTGTTTGTTGTTGGGGTTTTTTCCCCCTAGCAACTTGAGTTTCCTCCCTCTCCCATATTGCTTCACTGGTTTAAAATAGGCTTATGTGCCTGGAGTGGTGTGTGTGTGTGTGTGTGTGTGTGTGTGTTTTCCTATGCCACTTGTTGGACTTCCTTACCAATTTTATTCATTCTCCTGACCCACTTGCAGGCATAGGAATGCAAACAGTTATAAAGATGAATTAAATTACATATAGCAAAGATTTTTCCTTTTTTTTCCAAAAATAAAAAATATAAGTTCACCTAAACAGAGCAGAAACATAGAACTGGCTCTATTCATAGGCATCTAGGCAGCTGTGATGTGAGGAGCACCTGCTCAAAAAAAAAAAAAAAAAACAGAAAACTCTCCCCTACTGGCCTATCATAGGACCGGAAATTTCCACCTGCTCCTTTTCAGTTAAGGCATTGTCACCAGAACTCCTCCACCATTCTCAATCCATTAAAATATAAATTCCTAGAAGGGGTGACACATTCACCTATTATCACCCATTATCACCTTAGAGTGTTGATAATGGTTTATCAGTTCCTTAGCAGAGATCAGGGACCTGAGAAAATTGGTCACAAGGCAGATTTTTTTGGTGGAGGGAGAAAGAAAAAAGATGGGATATAACAGTGAGGGACTCTGGGTAACCTCAGTAAGAAACCCTGGCTTCCAAAGTGAAGGACCCTGGGACATTGAAGGACCCTTGCTGGTCATATTACCTTTGTATGACACTTACACCTTAAATTGTTCTCTACCCCTCCACACTCTGCCTTATGGACTTTTCCATATAATGACATTGTCCTCCATTCTATTCCATGAACAAGAAACTCTTCTCTCTCATCTCCATTCC
The DNA here is from genome assembly GCF_028583685.1 of Petaurus breviceps papuanus. NCBI lineage: Eukaryota > Metazoa > Chordata > Mammalia > Diprotodontia > Petauridae > Petaurus > Petaurus breviceps. The sequence goes on from NW_027187323.1 coordinate 8,492,723, forward strand.
CCATATCTAGAATACTCTCCTTCTGGAGGTGGAGACAAGATGGCAGAGTAGAAGCACAAACTTGGCATGGGCTCCTGTTCCAATCACTTCCAATACATGTTAAAAATTACTCTAAACAAACTTTAGAGCTACAGAACCCACAAAGTGACAGAGAGAAACAAATCTCCCACTAAAGGAAGCCTGACAGGTGGACAGGAAGGGTCTATCCACCAAGATGGGAGCTGAGCACAGTCTGAAATGAGCCAGGCCACCAGAGCAGACTTCAGGAGAGTGAATCATCAGTAGCTGTAGCAGTTTCCAGACTTCTCAACCCATAAACACCAAAGACAAAGTAAAAGGTCAGTACGGAACTCTGTTGGAACAGGGGAAACTGAAGAGCACAGTTCCACCCCGAGACAACAAGTGGCCAGAGGCCCTGTAGATGTGCAGCCACCACTGTGTGGTTGCTTCCAGAGCTCCTGGCCTGCAGATTGTAGAGGGACCAAACAACCCTTCAGAGGGTAATCACTCTTGCTTTAATCTGCTTGGATATGGATCTCGGTCATTGGTGGTGGCCCTGGGGTGTGTGACCAGTGAGCCAGAGCTTGTGGGTGATGTAGAGAGGGTGTCCTCCTAATAGTTCCAGCAGCTGTGAAAACCCCAGCAGTATGGGACATAGCTCTCTCCATTCTGGAATTCTACCATGGCAAAGAGCTCAAAAGTCAAGTAATTGGCTGACAATATGAGCAAGCACAGGAAGCACAAACAGACCATAGAATCTTTTTTGGGTACAAAAAGGATCAAGGCATGGAGTGGGAGGAAGACATAGAAGTCAGAACTCCTTCATCAAAAGCCTCCAAGAAAAATATGAACTGGTTACAAGCCATAGAGGAGCTCAAGAAGGATTTTGAAAATCAAGTAAAAGTGGAGGAAAAATTGGGAAGAGAAATGAGAATGATGCAAGAAAATCATGAAAAGTGAGTCAACAGCCTGCTAAAGGAGACCCAAAAATACACTGAAGAAAATAACACCTGAAAAAAATAGACTAACTCAAATGGTAAAAGAGACCCAAAAAGTCAATGAGAAGAATGCCTTAAAAAGCTGAATTTGCCAGACAGAAAAGGAATTTCAAAAACTCATTGAAGAGAATAACTCCTTCAAAATTAGATTGGAGCAACTGGAAGCTAATGACTTTATAAGAAATCAAGATACTATAAAACAGATCCAAACAAATGAAAAAATAGAAGGCAATGTGAAATATCTCATTGGAAAAACCACTGACCTGGAAAATAGATCCAGAAAAGATAATTTTAAAATTACTGAACTACCTGAAAGCCATGATCAAAAAAGAGCCTAGAAATCATCCTTCAAGAAATTCTCAAGGAAAATTGCCTGACATTCTAGAACCAGAGGGCAAAATAGAAATTGAAAGAATTCACTGATCACCTCTTGAAAAAGATCCCCAAAAGAAAACTCCTAGGAAATAATAGCCAAATTCCAGAGTTCCCAGGTCAAGGAGAAAATATAATAAGCAGTCAGGAAGAAACAATTTTAGTATTGTGGATACACAATCAGGATAACACAAGACCTAGAAGCTTCTACATTAAGGGATCGAAGGGCTTGGATTATGATATTCTGGAGGTCAAAGGAGCTAAGACTAAAACCAAGAATCACCTACCCAGCAAAACTGAGTATAATGCTACAGGGGAAAATATGGTTATTCAATGAAATAGAGGACTTTCAAGCATTCTTGATCAAGAAACCAGAGTTGAATAGAAAATTTGGCATTCAAATACAAGAAGCATGAGAAGGTAAACAGGAAAAAGAAACCATAAGGAACTTATTAAAATTGAACTATTTACCTTCCTACCTGGAAAAACAATAATTGTAACTCCTAAGACTTTTCTCAGTATAAGGATAGCTGAAGGGAATATATATGTGTATATATATATATATATGTATACATACATATGCATGTATGTATAGGAGGATGTATGTGTATGTAAATATATATGTAAGTGTGGGCATTTGTATGTTCATGTATACATAGACAGAGGGCACAGGATAGATGAATATGAAGGGATGATATCTAAAAAATAAAACTCAGAGGTGAAAGAGGAATTTACTGGGAGAAGGAGAAAGGGAGAGATAGATTAGGGTAAATAATCTCATATAAAAGAGGCAAGAGAAAACTGTTACAATGTAGGGGAAGAGCAGGAAGGTGAAAGGGAATGGGAAAACCTGATTCTCATTGAATTTGGCTTAAGGAGGGAATAACATACACACTGAATTGGGTATCTTACCCTACAGGAAAATAGGGGAGTGAGGGGATAAGAAGGGAGATGATAGAAGGGAAGGCAGATTTAGGGAGAGAGTAGTTAGAAGCAAACATTTTTGAAAAGGAATAGGGTCAAAGGAGAAAATAGTATAAGTGGGGGGCAGGATAGGATGGAGGAAAATATAGTTAGTCTTTCACGATATAACTACTATGGAAATGATTTGGGTAACTACACATGTACAACCTATATTGAATTGCTTATCTTTCCAGTGGGGGTGGGTGAGCAGGGAAGAAGGGAAAAAATCTGGAACTCAAAGTTTTAAATACAAATGTTTAAAAATTTGTTTTTTACATGCAACTGGGAAATAAGATATCCAGGTACTGGGTTTTGAAACCCACATTGTCCTACTAGAAAGTTAGGAGGGTGATGGGGAAGGATATAAGAGAGAACAGATTGGGGGAAGGGATATTCAGTAGGCTTGTTATTTTGGGGTGGGGAGTAGGGGAAAGATGGGAAGAAAAATATTGTAACTCAAAATCTTGTGGAAATGAATGCTGAAAACTAAAAATTAATTAATTAATAAAAAAAAATAAGACTCTCCTTCTTCATCTCTACACTATAGAAAACTATACTAGTTTTCCTGGCTTATTTTGAGTCCCAGATAAAATCCCATCAAGTATAGGAAGCCTTTTCAAATACCTTGTAATTCTAGTGCCTCCCCTCTATAAATTATTTCCTGTTTAGTATATGTGTGTGTGTATGTATATGAGTATATATATATATATATATGAGTGTGTGTATATTTGCATGTTGCCTCCATGTTAAAGTGTGAGTTCATTGAGTTCAAGAACTTCTCCCCCCCCCCCATTTTTATATCCCCAACACTTAGCACACAGCCAGGTACATAATAGGCACTTAATAAATGCTTATTGATTGGCTGCTGTATTTATAAGAAAGGTGATGGAATAAATGTATGGACCAGAGGAACTGAGTAGAGAGAAAGAAATAGAGAGTGTAGAGAGAAAGAAATCATCGAAAAGAGAGGTGATGGGGCAAATCAAATTAGTTTTGAAGTTAGAAACTTCTGGAAGGATTTTGGATTTTATCTTGTGAAAAGATCATTTCATCTTGAAGAACAAACCATATCCCCTCTGTGCATATAATTTAAGAGATAAAAATATCAGGAGACATGTCCCTCTTGTTAATTTCATTCATGTCATCAGGTAAAAATACAAACTGCTTGCCACTTTTCCCAATTGTCTTCTGCAAGGTAGTCTTTTTAATTAGGATAACTAATTCTTATTACAATGGGCAGCAAAGTGTAACCATTATCCTTCTATTTCCTGTATAGAGTGTTTTCCTGTCTTGCTGCTTTACATGGTATCCATTAACAGCAGTAGCACCAAGTGATTCAGAGATCACAATTTAACTGAGTTCAGAGATTGTGTCTGGTGCCAGGGCTAAGAACAAGGAAATGGGAAAGAAAAGCAAAGTGTAGGAAGCAGTGTCAGAGGGTGGGCTAAAATAATAAAGGAACCAAAGAACAGGAGGAAAAGGGTGTTGTGCAAGAACAAAAGCCTTAATTCAGGTAGGAAACTTGGGGAAAATACAGTAAAATTGTTATATACACACATATACATAGATACACACACACATATATATATATAATACATACATACACACACACATACATACATACAGCTCTCTGTAGTGTCTCCCTTCTGGCTCTATAGTCTTATAGATCAAACACAGCAATTGAAATCAATGAGATGAACCATCTCTGACGATTCACCACCACTATAAAAAATCTTGAGGAAGTTGTTTAACATTTCCAGTTTCCTGAGAAATAGGTTAACAATGCTTAAAAAACATTTATGTCACTGCAGTTTGGGAAGGAATCAAGTCAATGAAGCAAACTGGGTATCCAGAGAAGGAGGAGTTACCTAGAATTTTGATGTTAGCACTCCTGAGTAATTCACCCATTTGACCAAAGCATGCTATCAGTGAAACCAAAGTCACAAGCTTCAAATGTTTTTCCTAATATCCATGGTAGAACATGATGGATTTGGAGTAAGAACATCTGGGTTCCTTTTTTGGCACTTCTATTTAATACCTCTGTGATCTCAGGTCATTAAGCCGCGTTAACTCCCTGGGCCTCAGTTTTCACATCTTTAAAATGAGAGAGTGGAACTAGATGACTCTTTTTTAAGTTTAATGTGAATTATTTTTCTTTCTTTACTTTTTTAAAAGGACCTTCTAGCTCAAAGCTATGATCCTATGAACTTTATTCTAGAGCTCCAGTACTAAAACCAGTCAACAATCTCACTGATTTGTACAAGGGCAACCAGGAAAGACAATGAAGTTGCTTCTGTATAAATCTATCATCACTAATGGAAAAAAAAAATTAGGTCAAAACACGTGTTCTCATGGGAGTGTCTCTTTCACCTAAGATAATACTCCCATTCTTTTAATATTGTTTTATATATATATACATATACACATACACATATACATATATACATACATACACACACATATCTTTAACTGACCTCAGAGTCAGGAAGAGCTGTGTTCAAACCATGCCTCTGACACATACTGGGTTTTGGCCACAAGCAAGTCATTTCACTTCTTTAGGCTCTAAGCAACTTTATAAGACTATAAGAGCCTGAGTATGTGCTGACCTATGTTGTTAGAGAATGTTATTCAATGGAAGCTTCCTACACTAATATAATAGGAAGGGATAAGACCTATACACACACACAAAAAAAACTATTACAAAAAGCAATAAGTACAAGTGAGAGTTCCAGCCATGGAACTCATGGTTATGATAAATTTCAAATGGGAAAGGTGACTTCCTCTGGAAAAATTAAGGAGGAATTCATAAAGCAGATTGGTTGGGTTTTGTAGGAAAGGAGAGATTTTAATAGGAAGATATGGATTCCATTCAAGGTATTCATGAGGTGGAAGAAAGGAAATAAGCACTTTCTAAACACCTACTATTTGTCAGGCTAAGTGTTAAGCATTTTACAAATCTCTCATTTCATCCTCACAACCCTGGGAGGTAGGTGCTATATAATATCACTCAAAATAAGAGAGATTGAATGACCTAATTTCTCAGGGTCACAGTTAGTATGTGAGGCTGGATTTGAATTCAGGTCTTCCTGACTACAGACCTGGGTAAGTTCTATCCACCATGTCTAAAATTTGGAGTATCTGAATGGTAAAGAATGGAGTGGGGAGGGACTTGAGACAAGCAGAGTCCCAGAACAGTATTACAATAGTACAGGTGTGAGGTAATAAGGGTACCTATACCAGAGTAGTATTACTGTCAGAGGAGAGAAAGGGGTGTGTTTGAGAGATGTTGGAAAGGCAAAATCATAAGACCTTGGCAACAATTTGGATGTTGGGGATGAGTGATTCAGAGGAGTTAAGATTGTCTTCTAGGTTATGAGCCTGAGGGATTGGGAGAGTGGTGTTGCCCTCTACAGTAGTCGGGAAGGAGAATTTAGGGAGGGGGAATGAGTTCAGTTTGGACACGTTGAATTTAAGATGTCTAGTGAACATCCAATTCAAGATGTCTGAAAGGCAGTTGGAGATTTGAGACTGGAGGTCAGCAGAGAGGTTAGGGAAGAGTAAGTAAATTTAAGAATTATCAGCATAGAGGTAGTAATTAAAGGCATAGGAGCTGATGAGATCATAAAGTGAAGTAATATAGAGAAAGAAGAGAAGAGAGCCCAGTACAGAGCCCTGGAAACCTGTGGTTAGAGGTCATGACCTGGAGGAGGATTCAGTAAAAGAGACAAAGAAAGTCAAACTTAATGGCCTCTGAGGTTCCTTTCAGGTCTGAATCTGTGATTCTGGACCCTGTAAATCAAGTGATAACAAATGATATGATACTGGATGGGATCACAATAAGAGAGGACAAAGAGAAATGAGACCAAGTGTTAGGTCATAGATCAGAGATCTAGACAAGGAAAGCACCTAAGAAGTTATGTAGTCCAATCCTTTCATTTTAAATATGAGGAAAATGGGGTCTTGGAATGTCAGGTGACTTACTCAAAATCAAACAGATAATAAGTGGAAGAGTTGAGATTTCAACTCAGCCTCAGTTTCCTCATCTGTAAAATGAGGATAATACTAGTTTCTAACTCACTAAGTTATTATGAGGATCAAATGAGATCATATATGTCAAGCACTTAATAAATCTTCAAATACTTCATAAATGCTACCTGTATATCTGGAGTGTTTTATTCCATTCTAGATAACATGTTTTAGGGAGATCATTGAAAAGATGAAGAACATGAAAAGGGTTGGGGTGAGGATGAACAGTAGGGTGAAGGGTTTCAAATTCATACCATGCGCTTAACAGATGCAAGAACTGGGGCTGTTTCATCTGGAGAAAAAAATTTTATGGAGGGAGAGGATGGAAAAGTATAGATTTCTTCAATTATCTGATGGGCTGTCATGTGGATGAAGAATTTATTGGTCCCAGGGGCTGAGTTAGCAGTGATGGGTGTCAGCTAAAGAGATCAAGATTTAGGTCTTGGAGCCAAACTTTCCCAATATTCCTCTCCAAACAACTTTTAAATAGTGCATCAAATTGAATTCTGGAGCAACAGTCAACAAAACAATAGAATGAGACATTTTTCCATCCCAAGACAATGTAGGAGGTTGGAAGGAGAGGTCTGTGGCACCAGGGTGGAGGCCAACCTAGGTGGCAACACCAGTGGTGGGCCTTGGAGGTGGTAATAATAGAAGTAGTAGCTTTGGGAACCCTCAGTCTAGAAACATTTTAGGACAAAGAGGAGCACTATCATTTGCAACTGTAGTAGAGCAGGGAACCTGGTCACAATTCAAGGACTGAGATGAACACAAGAGCTTGTGTTTGCAAGGGAGCAAGAGTCCTTCTTGGGTAAAGACGAGAGTCCAGATGAAGAGAGCAGTGACCACACCTCTCCCCAGATCGCATCACCTTGGCAGAACTAAAACCTTACAGACCCTCCAAATTAGCTCTGAAAACAGCAGTGCAAAAAAGCCTGAAGCTTGGGACAGTTCACCCTACACTACCCTCAAGTAAGCAGAGTCCAACGTTTGCATAAAGTTCAAAGTCAAGAAATAGGCTGGAAAAAAGTGAGCAAACAACGACAAAAAAAAGAATCACATTATAAAAAACTGCTACAGGGACGGGAAAGATCAAGACACAAACTTAAAAGACAACAGCATGAAAACAACTACAAGCAAAGTGTCAAAAAAAAAAGGCAAATTAGACACAAGCACAAAAAGAATTCCTAGAAGAGTTAAATAAAGGGATAAGAGTGGTAGAGGAAAAAATGGGAAAAGAAAGGAGAGTGATGCAAGAAAATTATGAAAAGAGAATTAATAGCTTGGTAAAAGAGGCATAGAAATACAGTGAAGAAAATAACACATTAAAAAAGCATAATTGGCCAAGTGACAAAGGAGGTACAAAAATTCACTAAAGAAAAGAACACTTTTAAAAGTAGAATTGGCCAAATGGAAGAAGAGGTGCAAAAGTTCACTGAAGGAAATAATACCTTGAAAATTAGAATTGGATAAGTGAAAGCTATCAACTCCATGAGACATCAAGAAATAATAAAGTCAAAAGATTGAAAAAAAATGGATGAAAATGCGAACAATCTCGTCAGAAAATCAAGTGGGCTGGAAAATAGATTGAGGAGAGATAATTTTAGAATTGTTGGACTATACAAAAGTCATGACCAGAAAAGAACCTATACATCATATTTCAAGAAATTATCAAGGAAAACTGCCTTGAAACCAGAAGGTAAAGTAGAAATTGAAAGAATTCACCAATCACTTCCTGAAAGAGTTCCCAAAATGAAAACTCCCAGGAATATTATAGCCAAATCCCAGAGCTCCCAGGTCAAAGAGAGAATATTGCAAGTGGCCAGAAAGAAAACATTCAGATATCATGGAACCACAGTTAGGATCTCACAAGATTTAGCAGCTTCTGTATTAGAGGAATGATGAGTTTGAAATATGATATTCAAGAAGGCAAAAGAGTTAGTATTACAACCAAGAATCACCTCTCTAGCAAAACTGAGTATAATCTTTCAGGGGAAAAATGGATATTTACTAAAATAGAACACTTTCAAGCATTCTTGATGAAAAGACCAGTACTGAATAGAAAATTTGACTTTAAAATACAAGAATCAAGAGAAGCATAAAAAAGCAAATAGGAAGAGAAACCATAAGGGCTTTAATAAGTTTAAATGGTTTATATTCCTATACGGGAAGATGATACCTGTAACTCCTAAGAACTTTATCATTATTAAGGCAGTTAGAAGGAGTCTACACAGACACAGGGCATGGGTGTGAGGTGATTATATTGGGATGATCTCAAAAAAAATTAAGGAGTAAAAAAGAAGGATGCACTGGGAGAAGTGGGAAGGGAGAAGAATGGGGAAAATTTTCTTACATAAAATAGGTATTCACAAAAGAGCTTTTACAATGGAGGGGAAAGGGTTGTGGGCAACACGAACTCATTTTCATCAGAATTGTTTCAAAAAAGGAAGAACACACACACTCAGTTTGGTATAGAAATTATCTTACCAATAGGGAAATAGAATGGAAAGAGGATAAGAAAAAGGGGGCTGTTGATAAAAGGGAGAGCAGATTAAGGGAGGCAGTGGTCAGAAGCAAAATAGATGAGAGAGAGAGAGAGAGAGAGAGAGAGAGAGAGAGAGAGAGAGAGAGAGAGAGAGAGAGAGAGAGAGAGAGAGAAGAAAATAGGATTGAGGGAAATACACAGTAATCATAACTATGAATGTGAATGGAATGAAATCATCCATAAAACAGAGGTGGATAGCAGAATGGATTAAAAATCACAATCCAACAATATGTTGTTTATAAGAAACATACTTGAAACAAAAAGACTCAGACAGAGTTAAAATAAGGGGCTGGAGCAGAATCTATTATGCTTCAGTTGAGAGGGGAAAAAGGCAAAAAATTAACCAGGGGTAGCAATCATGTTCTCATACAAAGCAAAAGTAATAATATACCTAATTAAAAGAGATAATCATGGAAACTTCTTTTTGCTAAAAGGTACAATAGACAATGAATTAATATCAGTTCTAAATATATATGCACCAAGCGACAGAGCATCCAAATTCTTAAAGGTACAAAAAAACCAATATAACTGAAATGAGAAGTAAAGCAGGAAACCGGGGAGAAAATTTTTACATTAAGTTTCTCTGATAAAGATTCATTTCTCACATGGAACTGTGTCAAACTTAGAAAATGGAAATTATAAACAAATTTATAAACAGGAAACTGAGTCAAATTTATTAAAAAAAAAAAAAGAAAAGAAAAGAAAAATAAGAGCCATTCTCCAACTGATAAACCAGGCAGTTTTCAGATGAAGAAATCAAAGCTATCTATAATCATGTGAAAAAATACTCTAAATCACTATTGATTAGAGAAATGCAAATTAAAACAACTCTGACAGCATGCTTCAATCTGTATTCAGACATCAGTTCTTTCTCTGGGGATGGATAGCATTTTTCATCAAAAGTCCTTCAGAGTTGTCTTGGATCATTGTATTGCTGAGAATAGCTAAGTCATTTACAGCTGATTGTCTTACAATATTGCTATTACTTTGTACACAGTACAAGGCACTTTGCATCATCTTCTTTATGTCTTTCCTAGTTTTTCTGCCTTTTCAATGATTGGAGGATTCCAGATTCATACCTCTTGCTATTCCAAAGCACATGCCTGGTATGCACCAGAATTGAAGAAAATATAATAAAAAATAAAAACCTGGGACTTTGGTGCTTAACTGAATTGTACTAGCTGAACTTATGATTTTCCATAACAAAATAAAAGTACATGGCGTCATGTATACATGCAAAGGGAACATAGTGAATTAGGGACAGTATTCCCTGTAACAGTATGAACACAGGTTATTCCTGTGAGTTCTAGGAGTTTGGGAATGAAAAAACTTCATTTCTTCTACCTATTTTAATTCCTGCATTTGGTGACAAAAGGGCATAAATGAATAAACATGTAGTAAATCAGTATTCACACTGGGAAGGGGAAAAGTAGAAATACACACACACAAAAAAAGACTTATATGCCCATATAATATTTATTAAGGAATATTATTTATAGTTGACTGGATATAGGAGGAGTGTTTTTGTTCTCCAACTCTGTGCATAGCTAGAGATAGTTGTGTGAGATTTGAGTGGTGGCAATAGCAACTTCCAACTGAGGGTGATGGTGTGGCAGCCCCCAAGAGGGCTCCTGTCTTTCCTTTTTTGAACAGGAAAAGAAACATCTCTAACTTGTGTTGAAGATAATCTCAGTTCTACAAGTTTCCAAGGTAGTGACTGGGGGAAGAGCAAGGTGAAGCACGTTACCTCTGCTCCTGGGGTTTTGCGAAATTGTAATTGATTGATTAGGTAAAGGAAGGATAAAGGAAAGGGGAAAGAGAACCTGAGTTGGGACTTGTTCTCATAAAGATACATGCTCTATGACCTTAGCTGAACTTTTGAGAAATTCTCCCCTGTACATGTGGTCATAAGCTGAAACAAAGAATACAAGTGGCAAAGTTCATTTAGGGTCTGAACATCTGAGTTAACTCCTAACTCTTCCTTGACAATCTCCAGACTTCAAAAACACAATTAACAGGTTAGCATATAGTCACATCCTTTTGCTCAATACTTGACATACTGAGATGTCATGGAATTATGAGATGAGCTGATAGTTGATTTGTTGTTCAGTCATTTCAATCACTTCCAACTCTTGGTGACCCCATGTTTTGCCATTTCCTTCTCCAGCTCATCTTACAGATGAGAAAACTGAGGCCAGCTGGGTTAAGTGACTTGTCCAGGATCACACAGCTAGTAAGTGTCTGAGGTCATATTTGACCTCAGAAAAATGAGTCTTCCTTACTCCAGGCCTGGCACTCTATCCACCTAGCTGCCCGGCAGTTGACTTCTCCTGGCTAAAATGGATCTTAATACTTAGAAGTCAATTCTAACTCAAGTATAATCACGGTGGATACCTTATCCTGAGCCCTAGCACTATCCCCCTGCCTCTGTATGACTTCTTCCCTCCCCCTGCTTACTATTCACAATTGACAAGATAGATGTTCAAGATAGATGATTGCACTACAAACACTGTCCATAGGGGACCTGGTATTGCTGGAAAACAAGTCTCTAGTTAACTCCTAATTGCATGAGTTTGGTCTTCTGTCGCTCCATTGTCTCCTAATCTTTCTAACTTTGATATTGTCCCCGTAGCACTCTGCTTCCTCTACTCCACATTGATGATCTAGTTTCTGTATTAAAGATTTGCAAGCCATCAATAGAATGGATCAGTTGGCTCAGATCTATTTTAATTGGATTTATTTCACATAGCCATGGTTGAAGGAACAAAGATACAAATTTGTATTTATAGAACACTATGGCACGCACATTTGGTAAACAGGGAAAGAAAATGTAAACTGGTCAGATTCCATCACAATCAATTTCAAGAAATTCTTGTCTTGTCATGTGATCTAGTTATAAATAACATCCTTAAAAGATTAAGTCAGGGCTTTGTTCTTATATGAATGAAACCATTTTATAAGAGTCTGATCAATCCCCGAGTCATCTGGGAAACTAAATGGCAACGTGTATAGAATGCAAGATTTAGCATTAGGATGACCTGAGTTTGAATCCTGCCTCAGGTATTTACTAGCTGTGTGACCCTGGACAAGCTGCTTAACCTCCCCCTGCCTCAGTCTCTTCAGATGTGAAATGGGAATAATAGCACTAAACTGCCGGGTTGTTGTAAAGATAAAATGAGATTATTTTTGTGAAGTACTTTGCACACCTTAAAGGATCATATAAATGCTAGCTGTTGTTGCTTTTATCACTGTTATCATTATCTACTGCCTCACCTAGCTGCCTCCAAACAGCATTCCTGGCAAGTGTCATCCAGTCTGGGTTAGAAGATTTCCAGGGAGGGAAACACTCCCTCCATTTTTTGGTAGCTTTTTCCTTGTATCAAGATGTAATCTTCCTACCTGCATCTTCTACCCATTGCTCCTACTTCTGGCCTCTGGGGCCAACTATAAACAAGTCTTTCATGTGGTCACAACCTCTCATTTGCTTGTCTCTACATTGATCTTCATTCAAATGTTCTCCATCCTGTTTTCCCTTTTCACTTAATGTATTTTCACACAGGAATACATCTTCATTACATTAAAAAAATGTTATTCTCCTGACCCTTTTCACTGACCTATTCCTTTTCAGTAAAGCATAAAGTTTCATCCTAATATTCCAGAGATAGTTTTTAATGTTCTTCACAACCTGACCTCTTCCTTTCTTTCCAGTCTTCTCATACATTGCTACCCTCCATACACAGTGCAGCCATACTGACCTACTTCCTGTACTTCAACCATTCATCTGGGAGGCAGCTTCTCTGCAGAAATATCCACCTTCCCCCAGGAAGTGCTATGGGCAGGATCCAAATGAATCAATACACACAGGTGGAAGCAACAGTGACTAATATTTAATCGGATGACTTTAGTCTTCTCAACAAAGTGCCAATGGGCACTACATTCTCCATTGGATGATGTTTCTAAAGTCTCAGGTAGCAGGTTCAATGCCTTCATCATCTGATTAGGGAACTCCTTTGGTCAGCACCCTACATGGAATTTTTTTCCTCTTAACAGTATTTATTCAGATATTATCTAGTTTATTATTCATAAGTGTCTCTGAAACTTGGGATATGATGCATCAATCAAAAAGAATTCAATAAATGCTTATTATGTTCCAGACATTGTGCTAAATGCGGTGATACAAAGAAAAAGCAAAACAAAAATAAATGAACAAAGTAGTCCCTATTCTTAAGGAATATACATTTTGAGGGGGAAGAGGAAGTGTGTATGTGTGTGTGCATCCATACATATTTAAATTTGTTATATATGTGTGTCTTATCATGAAACATGCAGAATAGCAGGAGAATAACTTTAAAAGGGGAGACATTAGCAAGTAGAATTACCAGGAGAGGTCAATTACAAAAGATGCCATTGGAAAAGTAGAAGTGAAGAGAGAGAGTGCTGCATGCATGGGGAAAGCGGGGTGGAGGAATTCCAGTCAATAAAACAGATATGATGCAAATGGGGTGCTATTCTCTTCTTCTCCCTTATATTCTTTTTTGCCTGCTTTTAATGGGAATATCTAGGTAGAAATTCTGGAGTTTTCATCTCAGAGATATCCTTATGTACTGAAGAATAAGAAGGTTCTCTCCCATCCATAAGAGGAGAGACCCTACTCAGTCTTGTAATGTGATCCAGTAGAATGAACATAGATCTTTGAGTAAAGAGACTTGAGCTCCAGCTCCAGCTCCACCACTAAGTTCATGTGATCCTCGGCAAATTATTTCATTTCTCTAGGCTTCAGTTTTATCATGTGTAAAATGAAGGTATTAAGATTATCCTTAAATTCTTCTTCAGACTTAAAATCCTATGAATCTAATAATTTCCCAAAGTTCTATAAATACTAGAAATTATGAGATTCCCAAAAGGATTTAGACTAGAGGTCAAGAAGGTAGTAGTGAGATCTTTACACAAGGGGGAGAATCAAGTGCCAAATGTGTCTGAGACAGGAAGATAGTTGGGGATATGCACAGGTAAACATAAGCAAAATTATAATTATAATTCTTATCATCCTACTAGTTCTGCCTAGTCATTCCAGGGGCTAGCCAATTTGTCATTTATCATACCTTGCATACTTGCCACACCCTAGTAATAGTAGAAAGGCTCATATAAGAAGCAAAAGGAAGAAAGGAATGACTAAGGAGATAGAACAGGGAAAAGTGGAAGGGACCAGTACAAATAGAAAACTGGAATTCTTATAGGTCTAATGACTTTGGAGAGAGGCAGAATAGTATAGTGGATAGAGAGCCAACATCAGAGCAAGAAAGATCTAAGTTCAAGTCACACTTCTAACATATACTGTCCCATGGCCAAGTTACTTAACCATTGTCCTAGACAATGCTCTAGCATTACATTAGAGAGTAGATTCTGATCTGCACCTATAATAGGAGCTTCCTCTCTGAAGGTCCCTACACCAATGTAATTATAGGGTCTATTAAAAAACATATTTAAGAAAAGTATTTACAAAATGTCAAACAGGTGGTCAAATTTCACCTTCTAGAAAGATTCCTGGCCAAATCAATTTCCCAGATCACCACCAGATCTGCACATATAGCAGAGTTATTTTTCAATGCCGACATCCAGCACTGAGAGGCAAAAATTATTTATAAATTAGGAATTGTTAAAAGGTAGGCAATGCTTTCCAAATCCACTCAATAAAGGTACCCCAAGGCCATTAGTGATTTACCTACAGATTCTGAGAAGTGTCCTTTGCTCTTATTTTTTTAGACTCAAATATAGCAGTGGCCTTTAAGTAGTGACTCAGAATGAGGAACTTTAAATAAGTAAGAGGAAGAAGTTGGGAAGTATTTTTTTGTTGTTTTGTTTTTACTATCTCTTGAGTTTTCTATTACCTCAGTTTCCTGACTAGGCTTTGCTGATGTTAGTGATTTACAGTAATAAACAGTGAGATAACAGCAGGTTTGTGTGGGACAGAGGTAAATCTGCATCTAACATGAGTAATGCACCCTGCAGTGAAGGACAGTGGGAGGCATGAGAAAAAGTACTATAGCTATTAGAGATTCTTAAATAAGAATTAAGGCCATATGTACATATCACAGAGCAGGTGCAAGCTATTGTTCCTACCCCATGGCCCAGGTGAAATCTAACTAGCCCTTTGACTCAACTTGAAAGGCCATTTTGGAAGTGTGCATCCATGCTAGCTGTTTGCAGAACTGTCCTTAGATAAGAGGCATAGCCTGCATGTTCAGGTGGGTAAGAGTGCATGACAGTCTTTTTGGAACACCTGGTGTTCTAGGAGCACAGTATCAAAGGTCCCTGAAATGTCACAAAGAAGGCAGAAAGTTCATACCTGCCCTCCCAGGACTTACAATTTAAAAGGACACAGGAAAAAAACAAGTGAAAAAATGTCACTGAAATATGCACACCGTAATTGATTTAGCCTAGGTGAATTGAGAATTCTCAGGAAAAGAATTTCTTGATTAATGAAGGTCAGCCAAAAAGGTTTTGTTTCATCCTGTCTACAAAAAATATTTCTAAAAAGTATAAGACAATTTTCTTGCCTTAGTATCTTTCTTATCTAACAGGTGTTTAATGAATATTTGAGATTGATTACAAAGGATCTTAAGGTTCAAATTCAACAAATAAAATTGTGTTAAGCACCTACTTTGTACAGAGGGGAGAGGCAGTGTTGCATAGTGGAAAGAAAACTGGGTTTGCAAAGCTGGAAGATCCACATTTGAATCCTACCTCCCACACTGAATTACTGTGTGGCCATGGACAATTTACTTAATTGTTCAGAGATCCAAGCACCTCTCCCAGATGATCTGCCTTATCTTCTTCAGCTTCCAGAAGGACTTTCCAAATGGGGAGCTCCTTACATCAATGACATCTTAGGTCTTGAGCACACATAAAAGACATAGATATTATGCTAGGCCTGAGAGATGAAAACAGGGACTCTGAGCACATAAACTGACCCAGAGGTAGGGCATATAGGGAGGTGAATTTGAGTCACACATACAGAGAACTAAATAAAAATTAGAACATGGTTCAGTACATTTTCAATCCAATTTAATAAACTCTCAATAACCATGTCCTATGTGCCAGGCACTGTGCTCAGTATGCTGAGAATACAAATAAGAAAAAGATAATCTAGAATCTAAATGGGGGAAGACAACACAAAAAGAAGCTGAAAGGAGTGGGAGGGCAGGGAAGCCACTCTGGGGACTTGATGTTGGTAGAGGTGAAACCAAGCAGAGGAGCTAATGGAAAAAGAAGTCAGCTGGAAAGTTCTGAAAGTTCAGAGCCCTCTCTCTATTTGCTGTCATTCACTCATTTCAGTCATGTCCAACTCTCTGTGACCCCATCTGGGATTTTCTTCGCAAAGATACTGGAGTGGTTTGTCATTTCCTTCTCCAGCTCATTTTACAGATGAGGAAACTGAGGCAAACAGGGTGATGTGACTTGCCCAAGGTCATACAACTAGTAAAAGTGTTAGGCCAGATTTGAACTCATGAAGACGAGTCTTCCTGACTCCAGACCTGGCACTCTAATCAATGTCCCTCTCCATATAAAGGATGACTTTGGAAGGAGTTTACTTCTCCACCCTCCAGACATCCAATAAAAGGGTAAAGGTAACTGAGGGAATTGAGAAAGTGTTGAGTGTCAAAAACTGAGTTAATCAACATGATAGATATTTCAGGTGAACAGCTTATCCTGAAGAGCGAAGTGAGTTACTCTTTAAGTGAATTACATAAACACGATCAAACAGTACCATGAACAATTAATGCAGGAAAAGGTAGCTAGAGAGATCAAGATGGGCTTCATGGGTATGGTGGCCTCTCAATCAGCTCTTAAGGGAGGGAAGGATTTCACAGTGGAGAGATGAGGGTCATGTGTTCCATAATGGGGAACATCATATTCAAAGGCAGTTCCTCAAGGTTATCATTCTGGATATCAATCTTAACCGACATGGACTCTTCTGCAGGATTGAACTGAATGTGCACCAACTTCCAGGCACATGGTCTGTTTGTTTTCCTTTTTCTTTCTATTTTTTTTGTTATAGCACAACTTATATTTCAAATGAAAAAATGGGAACTTCCTTTCCAGTACTTTGAAGTCTAAAAGATGCATCTAGAAAACTTACTACTGTGGAAAATGAAGACAGCTTAAAACTGAATAAAGGGGGAAGATTTTTTTTTTATTAATTGCTGTTACATTGTCCTTCAGGAGGCTGAGGAAGCTTCATACTTTATTTAGACATCAATAGATGTTGAAGCCCTTGCAGAATCACTTTGATGCTATGTGAATTTTGCCATTTTGCTATCACAGATATGACTTTTGGGTCCACCATTCCATTAGAACTATTTACTCCATATTAATTTTTGCTACAAATATTACAAATGGGGGTGCTTCTGGATATTTTGGTCCACATTCTATTTTTTTAATTGATTTGTTTCCTTTTAGTTTACAGGATTCAATTCCACAATTCCTTGAGTTTCACATTTTGTCCCCCTCCCTCCCCTCCCTGCCATGGCGGCACATAGTCAAGTAGAGGATCTATAAATACTTTCACATTATACATTAGTCAGATTATAAAGACGGATTGTATCAGATGGAATGAAAAATGGTAAAGAGGACATAAAACCAAACAAGAAAGGAAAAAGATAAGGAATTTTGCTTCCACCTGGATATAAACTCAGTTCTTTCTAGTTCTTTCTCTGGATGCACATATTTCTCTCCATCATGAGTCTTTTGGGGTTGACTTATATCACTGCACTGCTGAGAAGAGTCCAGTCTATCAAAGTTGGTCATCACACATACGTTGTGTCTGTAATTGTGTACAAATTTCTCCTGGTTCTACTCTTCTCACTCAGCATCAGTTCTTTTAAGCCTCTCCAAGTAAATATGAAGACCTTCTGCTCCTCGTTTCTTGTAGCACAATAGTATTCCATAACATGCATATACCACAACTTGTTCAGCCATTCCCCAATTGATGGGCACCCCCTTAATTTCCAATTCTTTGCCACCTGTAATGGGAATGCAAATTTGGAAGATCTTCCCTGCCCCTAGGCTAAAGTGCACCTGAAGCCTGGGGTGGGACGCTTGTTTTTCAGTAGATACTTCTTGATTGGCCAGTGAGTCAATAAGGTTGTTACATTCTCTGAGCCAGGAGAAGGGAATATAAACCCTGATTTGAGGCTTTGTTTTGGGGTCTCACTTTGAGAAGTGTTCTGTGATTTGATCTGGATTCTGGGAAGCCGTTGTCCAGAGCCCCCCGGCTTTGAAAAACCCAGATGTTGAAACCCAGATGTTGACTGGGTATGGATGTAATGGTTGGACAGTTTGGAAATCTGTCTACTTGATCTGTTTCTGTCTTGATAATTCTGCCTGTATACTTTGAAGTTCAGGGTGCTGACCTTTTTCCCCTGAACAAGGTAAATGATATATGTCTGACTGATTAAAGTAAGCTTGTTAACCCATTTTGAGTTGCTTTCCTTTATCAAAGCAGATCCAAGAACCTGTGCTGGCAGCAAACCCTGAGGACGCTTGGGGTGCCTGCTGCTACACCACCACAAAAAGAGCTGCTATAAACATTTTTGTACATATGGGTCTTCCTCCCATTTCTATGATCTCTTTGGGATATAACCCTAGGAGTGGTATTGCTGGGTTAAAGGATATGAAATTATAGCCCTTTAGGCATAATTCCAGATTGCTCTCCAGAAAGGCTGGATCAGTTCACAACTCCACCAGCAATACATTAGTGTTACAATTTGCCCACATCCTCTCCAGCATTTGTCATTTTCCTGTTTTGTCATCTTAGCCAATCTGACTGGTGAGATGTGGTACCTCAGAGTTGTTTTGATTTGCATTTCTCTAATCAATAGTGAATTGGAGCATTTCTTCATGTGCTTATAGATATCTTTAATTTCTTTCTCTGAAAACTGCCTGTTCATATCCTTTGACCATTTATCAATTGGGGAATGACTTGTATTCTTATAGATTTGACTCAATTATGTGTATATTTTAGAAATGAGTCCTTTGTCAGAGACATAGGTTGCAAAGATTCTTTCCCAATTTCCCACCTCCCTCTTAATCTTGGTTACATTGGCTTTGTTTGTACAGAAGCTTTTAAATTTCATGTAGTCAAAATTATCCATTTTATATTTTATAATGTTCACTAATTCTTGTTTAGTCATAAAGTTTTTCCCTCTCCACAAATATGACAGGCAAACTGTTCCTCGTTTTACTAGACTGCTTACAGTATCAACCTTTATACCTAGATCATGCACCCATTTAGACTTGATTTTGGTATATGGTGTTAGATAATGGTCTATGCCCAGTTTCTGCCATACTATATTCCAGTTTTCCCAGCAGTTTTTGTCAAATAGTGAGTTCTTATCCCAAAAACCAGGGTCTGGGGGTTTATCAAACAATAGATTACTATAGTTAGTCATTGACTTTTGAATCTCATGTGCCTAATCTATTCCATTGATCCACTCCTCTGTTCCTCAGCCAGTACCTAGTAGTTCTGATGACTGCTGCTTTATGATACAGATTGAAATCTGGTATAGCTAGTCCACCTTCCCTAGCATTTCTTTTCATTAATTCTCTTGATATTCTGGGACTCTTTATTCTTCCAAATGAATTTTATTACTATTTTTTCTAGCTCTATAAAGTAGTTTTTTGGTAAATTAATGGGTATGGCACTAAATATATAATTTAATTTAGGTAAAATAGTCATTTTTATTATATTAGCTCAACCCAGCCACAAGCAATTGATATTTTTCCAATTAGTTAGATCTGAATTTATTTGTGTGAAAAGTGTTTTGTAGTTGTGGTCATATAGGTCCTGAGTTTGTTTTGGCGGGTAGATTCCCAAATGTTTTATAATGTCTACAGTAACTTTAAATGGGATTTCTCTTTCTATCTCTTGCTGTTGAATTTCATTGAAATACATTGGAATGCCAAGGATTTATGTGGGTTTATTTTATATCCTGCAACTTTGCCAAATTTATTTATTTTCTCAAGTAGTTTTTTACTTGATTCTCTAGGATTCTCTAAGTATAATCATCATATCATCTGCAAAGAGTGATAGCTTGGTCTCTTATTTGCCTAATTTGATTCCTTTAATTTCTTTTCTTCTCTAATTGCTACTGCTAACATTTCTAGTACCAGATTGAATAAGAGGGGTGATAGTGGGCGCCCTTGTTTCACCCCTGATCTTATGGGAAATGCTTCTAGCTTCTCCCCATTACATATAATACTTGCTGATGGCTTTAAATAGATGCTACCTATTGTTTTAAGAAAGGCTCCATTTATTCCTATACTTTCTAATGTTTTTAATAGGAATGGATGTTGTATTTTGTCAATAGCCTTTTCTGCATCTATTAAGATGATCATGTGGTTTCTGCTAATTTTATTGTTGATATGATCAATTAGACTGATGGTTTTCCTAATATTAAACCATCCTTGCATTACTGGAATAAATCCTACCTGATCAAAGTGTATTATTCTTGAGATAAGTTGCTGTAGTCTTTTTGCTAGAATTTTATTTAGAATTTTTGCATCTATATTCATGAGGGAGATTGGTCTATAATTTTCTTTCTCTGTTTTATCTCTTCCTGATTTAGGTATCAGTACCATATTTGTGTCATAAAAAGAATTTGGTAGGACTCCTTCTTCACTAATTTTCCCAAATAATTTGTAGAGTATTGGAATCAATTGTTCTTTAAATCTTTGATAGAATTCACTAGTAAATCCATCTGGCCCTGGAGATTTTTTCCTAGGGAGTTGACTGATGACTTGTTCAATTTCTTTTTCTGAGATGGGGTTATTTAAGTAATTTACTTTCTCTTCACTTAATCTGGGCAACTTGTATTTTTGTAAATATTCATCCATTTCCCTAAGATTGTCAAATTTATGTGCATACAATTGGAAAAAATAATTCCTAATTATTGTTTTGATTTCCTCTTCATTGGAGGTAGATTCACCCTTTTCATTTTTGATACTCATAATTTGGTTTTCTTCTTTCTTTTTTTTTTATCATTTTGACCAAAGGTCTATCAATTTTGTTGTTTTTTCATAAAACCAGCTCTTAGTTTTTTATTAATTCAATAGTTTTCTTAATTTCAATTTTATTAATCTCTCCTTTGGTTTTCAATATTTATAATTTAGTATTAAATTGGGGATTTTGAATTTGTTCCTTTTCTAGGATTTTCAATTGCATGCCCAATTCGTTGACCTCCCTTTTCTCTAATTTAATCATGTATGCACTCAGGGACATAAAACTTCCCCTAAGAACTGCCTTTAATGCGTCCCACAAATTTTGGTATGTTGTCTCATTATTATCATTCTCTTGAATGAAATTACTGATTGTTTCTATAATTTCTTGTTTGACCCACTCATTCTTTAGGATTAAATTGTTTAATTTCCAATTAGTTTTTAGTCTGTCTTCCTATGGCCCTTTATTGCATATAATTTTTATTGCCTCATGATATGAGAAGGATGCATTTAAAATTTCTGCCTTACTGCATAGAATTGTGAGGTTTTCATGCCCTGGAACACAGTCAATTTTTGAGTATGTGCCATAAACTGCTGAGAAGAAAGTATATTCCTTTTTATCCCCATTCAGTTTTCTCCAGAGATCTATCATACCTATCCTCTCTAAAATCCTGTTCACCTCCTTAACTTCTTTCTTGTTTATTTTGAGGTTAGATTTATCAAGTTCAGAGAGGAGGAGATTAAGGTCTCCCACTAGTATAGTTTTGCTGTCTATTTCTTCCTCTAATTCCTTTACCTTCTCCTCTAGGAATTTGGATGCTATATCACTTGGTGCATATATGTTAAGTAATGATATTGCTTCATTCTCGATGGTGTCTTTTAACAGGATATAGTTTCCTTCCTTATCTCTTTTAATTAGGTCAATTTTTGCTTTTGCTTTATCTGAGATAAGGATTTCTATCCCTGCTTTTTTTACTTTAGCTGAGGCATGATGTATTTTACTCTAGCCTTTTACCTTTCCCCTGTGTGTATCCCTCTGTTTCAGATGTGTTTCTTGTAAACAGCATATTGTAGGATTATGATTTCTAATCCATTCTGCTATCTGTCTCCATTTTATGGGAGAGTTCATTCCATTCACATTTACAGTTATGATTGTTATCTGTTTCCTTCCCTCCATCCTATTCCTGCCCCGTTAATGTTCATATTTTTCCTCCCTTCTCCCTTCCCCCCTTTAATAATTTTCCTTTTGACCGCCTCCCTCAGTATTCCCTTATCATCCCCCCTCCCTTTTCTTCCCCTTTCCCCTTACTTCTTCCCTTCCTACTAACCACCCCCCCCCTTTTTGTAGCCCTTTCCCCTTCCTACTGCCTGTAGGATATTTTTATACTTAATGAAGTATGTTATTTCTTGTTCACACAAAGAGTGACAGGAACAAATCTCATGCGAAGCTCCTCTCCCTCCCCTCTTTCCCTCTAAAATGATACTTTTTGTGTTTCTTCTCCATAGAGTCCTATGTTTAATTGGTTGTTATTCCCTCCTTGCACCAGAACCAATGAGGGAAAAGTTCATATGATTCTCATCTCCCTCCCTTCTTTTCCTCTGCTATACAGTTTTTATGCCTCTTTGTGTGGCATAATTTACCCTTTTCCACTTCATTCATTCCCTTTCTTCCACTGCAGTCCCTTTGTAGCCCTTAATAAGATTTTTTTTAATTGTCATTTTGTGTATTTTATACTCATACCCTCTACTTGTCTATAACCAGTTTGCTCTTATCAGATATCAGGTATGTGTGTGTTTTCTTTGTTTACCTTTCTACATCACTGTTGCATCTTGTAATTGGAGGTTGAATTTTCCATTGAGTTCTGGCTTTTTTATCAAGAAAGTCTGGAACTCTGCTATATCGTTGGATGACCATCTCTTTGCCTGGAAGAATATGCTCAGTCTTGCTGGGTATATGATCCTTGGTTGTAACCCGAGCTCTTTTGCCTTCCAGAAAATCGTATTCCACTGCCTCTGATCTTTCAGTTTAGACACTGCCAAATCCTGTGCAATCCTCACTGTGGACCCTCAATATTTGAATTGTTTCTTTCTAGCCGCTTGAAGTATTTTCTCTTTTATCTGGTGGTTCTGGAGTTTGACCACAACATTTCGAGGATTTTTCAGTTTGGGATCTCTTTCAGCAGGTGTCTGATGGATTCTTTCGATTTCTATTTTACCCTCAGGTTCTAGTATCTTAACGGACTCTTGGAGAATGTTGTCCAGGCTCATTTTTTCATCATGATTTTCTGGTAGGCCTATGATTCTCAGATTGTCTCTCCTGGATCTGTTTTCCAGGTCAGTTATTTTTCCATTGAGGTACTTTACCTCTTTTTCTAATTTTTCATTCTTGTTGTTTTGTTTGACTAATTCTTGGTTCATCATAGAGTTATTTGTTTCAATTTGGTTGATTCTAGTTTTTAGCAAATCATTTTCCTTGGTTAATATTTGGAGCTCCTTTTTCATATCATATACTTTTCTTTTTAGAGAGATGTTTTCTTCATCATAATGTTTTTCTAATTCTGCTATTTTGGTTTTGAGAGAATTATTCATTTTGTCTTCTATCTCTCATTCGGTTTTCAAAGTTCCTTTTGATCTCATCTAGGAGAACTTTCTGTGCTTGGGACCCATTCCCTGTTGATGTTTCAGCTGTGGGTGTGGAATCCACATTGTCTCCCTCTGAGTTTGGTTCCTCCCTTTGAGGATAGTAGGACTCCAGAGTCTTTGTCTTTGTAGTCTGCTTTCTACCCATTTTGAGGCAGGGCCCTATCCACGCCCTTCCTCTAGGGATCCCAAGCCTTTACTGAAGATGGTTTTGCCCTGGGGCAACAGTTACTATGTTTTCAGGTTCAGAGGCGGGGTTTGGAGCAGGTGAGGTTCACTCTGTCATCTTGGTCTTTGGAGGTCATGATAGGGGCTTTTTTTTTTTTTTAATTTCTGGGCTATGAAGTGGTAGCCCCATGAGTATTTGCTGTCCAGGACAGGGGCCCCTGTATTTGGTTCTTACCTTGCTCTTTCCAGTCCCAGCCCTTTGGTGATAGGCCTGGTAGTGTCCCTTGTGGTTGGTGGGCTGACTTGCCCTCCGAGTTGATCAGGCCCCTTCCAGGCCCGCCTCTGCCAGCCACGCCTTTTGGGCCTGCCTCTGCGTCTGCCAGCCGTGCCTTCCAGGCCTGCCTCTCTCCACATTCTATTTTAAGACTATATATTCGGTTTTCACAAATTGTTCTTGGAGGCCCAATAATCATTTCTGTCCATCTTGTAAGTGTCATATCTTCATCATCTTTAATACCCCAGCTAACTGTCCCATATCCTACTCCTTTCTGACCTTCTTCAAGTTCTTCCAACAGTCAGAAATTTCAAGGGACTTTCACTCCTGAGCCTGTGGTCACCGCCATCTTGTATTCTTCTTTCTATTTTTTTAACTAAAGTCCTGATATAAG
Organism: Petaurus breviceps papuanus; assembly: GCF_028583685.1. Classification (NCBI taxonomy): domain Eukaryota; kingdom Metazoa; phylum Chordata; class Mammalia; order Diprotodontia; family Petauridae; genus Petaurus; species Petaurus breviceps. The sequence continues at coordinate 8,517,100 of NW_027187323.1, forward strand.
CTTATGTTCTGATGATTTGGTTGTTTTCCCTGAGGGCTGAGCATAGCAAAATAAAATAAGGGACTTGGACTAGATTATCTCCTTGATCCCTCTCAGCCTAAAAATTCTATAACTCGGGGCAGCCAGGTAGCACAGCGAGTAAGAGCACTGGCTCCAGTGTTAGGATGACCTGGAGATCGAATCCCGGGCTCAGACACTTAGCACCCACCCAGAAACACCTGGCCATGTAACCTTGAGCAAGTTACTTAACCCCAATTGCTTAGGGGCAGCCAGGTGGCTCAGCAAGTAAGAGCACCAGCTCCAGTGTTGGGATGACCTGGAGATTGAATCCCAGGCTCAGACACTCAGAACCACACCCAGAAATAACTGGACGTGTAACCTTGAGCAAGTTACTTAGCCCCAATTGCTCAAAAAAAATTCTATAACTCTCAGATATGGATGATTCCATTTTACTTCAAGGTGCTGCTAGGTGGTTCAGCAAATAGAATGCAAGGCCTGGGGTCAGAAAGATTCATCTTCCTGAGTTCACATCCAGGCTCAGATATTTACTAGCTGTGTGACCCTAGGCAAGTCACATAACCCTGTTTGTCTCAATTTCCTCATCTATAAAATAAGTTGGAGAAGGACATGGCAAAACACTCCAGTATCTTTGCCAAGAAAACCCCAAATGGGGTTACCAAGAGTCTGACCCAACTGAACAACAACAAATTTTGATTCAAATAAGGCCATTCAGTTGTTTACGATCTTCCTCTGACTTCTAGTGAGTGGCACTGGTTCCCTCTTTGTCCTTCAGATTCTTGTTAACTTGCACCCATTTCAAATGAATAGTGAGTTCCAATTTCTTCAAAACTCACTAAGCCCTGATTCTCTGAAATGGATGTTATTGAGCTATTATATAGTATTGTATGTCATGCAGTTCAGAAGGCATGCAAAGGTAGGAGGATTAGAAAAGTAGGAAGGTGGGATTTTTGTTTTCCCACAATCACCAGACTAAGGAAGAAAGAGTGGCTAACAATATCCGTCAGAAGTCCAAGAGGAAATGTGAAGGGAGAGTAGGCTGTCTTATCTATCTGTTGATTTTTAAGTTGTCTCTGAACGTGCTTTTCTGAAGAAACATTAAGTAGTGATAATGAAATGGACAGTTACAAGGCCAGCCTTGGTGTAGGAGGCCTGGTACACACAGAATGTCTCATATTTCCAATACATTGCCAGGGAAATACTTTCTCCCTGGTGTATTTACTCTATCCAAGAGCCTCAACATGCACTGGAGAGAGCCTCTTTTGAAATTGAGAGGAGCTAAGATAGGAACTGCTAAAGAAGAAAGCGGATGGTCCACATTTCGGGAAAAGGGTTTTGATGATGCTTTTCTTCAGCTAATTTTAATTCCGATGAATACTGGATTTTCTGGGGTGATTTTTTTTTGTTTTCCCAAAAGTGGGGGTGTTTTGTACTTATATTGCTCACATTTTACACTAGAAAAATCTTTATTGAATCATCTGAGAAGTAGTTACACTACCCAGTACTATATTCTATATTCAAAGAATACTCCCAGAAACCCTGGCTTGACAAGCAAATACCAGTAGTAACTGAAATAGCTGTCTCCTAAGGTATAGGGGAACATGTCAGTGTTTGATACAGGCTGCTTAAAGTATATTTCACTCTTTCCCTTCTCTCTCCCTACTTCTACCTCCCTCTATTCCATTTCTCCTGTAATCTAAATAGTGTGTTTTACAAAATCTTCCCTATATGTTCCCTATACCTCCCTATGATTGGAGTCGATGCCATGGGACAGATCACAGATACAATTACGTCCTGATCTTTACATCTATAAAACCTTTGAGGTGGGGGAGCAATTTTAAAAGTTGGCCCACTCTCTAATGAATTCTATGCTACAGTAGTCTGTATCATAGAGATTCTAGTTATCCATTGCACACTTCCCATAGACACTAATGAATAATAAAAATCTGAAAGCAATATCAATAGCATGATTCGTACTTGCTAATGCATTAAAGGTGGTTAAATGAAAAGAGTGATGTCAGGGCTTAGAAATGAGATTTTATTCCTTTTGGGGTCTGAGCTGGCTTCAAAGTCATCAGATGCAAAGGAGAAAAGGATATTGGCTAGGGCTTCTCCACTTAGACTCTGACCTCTCACCTGAGACAACACACCATGAGAGTGACTTCCAGATGTGGAAGCCTGACCATTACAAATGGGTAAAGACTGAGAACTCATTTACCAATGAGTTACTAATAAGATAAATATCCATATATATTTTTTTCTTATCTCATCTTCTCATTATCAACCCGAGACAGACAGGAACCAATAACTTAAGGGCTTCTGTGAAATATTTGCTCTATCACCTCTTTCCTGAAAATAGCATTTTGAAGTTTGCCTTTATAACAGGAACTACAAAGGCTTAACAAAAGGAACCACAACTGTATATCTAAACTGGCAGTATATTTGTATGGCGTGGAATGATACATATGTTTACCGCCCTTGGCTGGTTAAACTGTGCCCATTATCATGTCCTTATTTCCACTTCTAATTCTAGCAGAACTATTTCCCGTAAACAGGTCAGCTCTCTAACACTTTTGAACACAAGAATTCTTTCAAAATGCTGGATCCTAACTTTATTAAGCAATGTTTTCCCTAGATCTTAATTACAGCCCCTGAGGCACACGCTTAACAGGTCCATCTCCATAATTGGGAAGAAAAGTAAATTTACCACCAACTCCAACTGCGTGCTCTATATGGACACTTATGCCATCTGTGTTTAAAAAAAAAAAGACTCCATGAATTAAGAAAACATATCTTCATAGACAGCATTAGGAAATTACTAAGCTCTTTAATAAAAAACCAAAATAAATGATACTCCATAATGTTTTCAACAAACCTTCCCAAGAAAACATTAAGCTCACCCTGTAAATCCCATTTCCTTTCCTTAGTCATTGGTATAATTTGTGTAATTTAAAGAACAGAGAATCCAGATGTGGTCATGTGAATGCTTTTGTTTGAAATGGATGGTCATTTCAGACCATAGACAGTAGCTGGGCTGAGTGGAGTCTCTATAGGTGTGGTGATATTTCAGACTGCTGAATCACTGGAGTTGGGCTGTGAATAGTTTTAGATAGTGACCAGCAGTGTTAGTGGCATTAATCAGGAAACCATATCCAGATGTCACACAATTTCCAAAGGCCATGATAATGTATCACATTATCTTTATTTTCCTTTCAGGCCACAAAAGCTAAAAGTGAACCAGAAACTCCATGCTAGGATATGATTCCTAAGAAAAATAAGTGACTTAGGTCATGCAACAATTCAGTGGTAATTCCCTCATATAATAAGGAAGTACCAAGAATAGAAAAAGTGTTTTGTTGTGTTATTTTTAAATCAGCCTTCATTTTACTTTCATCTAAGAAATGAAGACCACCACCTCAGGCATTCTGATTAAGCAACTGCCATCCAACCTAAATTTTCTGTGTTTTTAAGTTGAAGAGTTATTCAATGTAATGAACAGAATAGTCTTTCTAGTGAGTCAAGAATTCATACTTTAAAGAGTTTTTTACACATTAAGATTGGATTAGCAAGTAACATGCAGCTTGTTTAATTTTCTTTTATGTGAAAACAGATGCTACCTCCTTCCTTTTTTATAGCCCCCTTTCTTTTGCCTCTCCTTCCAAAGAAAGATGTAAATATTGTATCTGATTCATCTCATGAAGGAATTTTGAGTATTAAAGGTGGATTGAATTTGGTGCTTTCATATTTCCTTGTTAAAGAATTATGGGGCAAAGTGTATATAGGGTCAGATTCTCAGGGAGGAAAGCTAGCCTTTCTAGATTTACCCTGTAAGCTAAGTCTTCATCTCAAGCCCCAGAATTCCTTCACATTTTGAAATGTCCTGACTCTCTCTTTGATATCAAAGGGCAAGAGAAGAGGCATAAGCAATCTACCTCATATCATTCTCACTCATGTTTCTGTCTTTACCTCCATTTCTTCTAAGAAGAAAGCTTCCATTCATTTTATTAATAAAACCCCAAGCAGTCCAGCTTCTAGATCTCCATGAGTACCAGAAAGAATATAGAAGATGCCAAACAATGTGCAGATGCCTTGGTTGGCTTGTTGCTTCAGGGAATGCCATAACGTTCTACATCCTATAAAGAGGTGGTGGGAGCTCAGGATCATTTGGTAGGGTGTCCAAGGAGTGGCACTGAAACCAAGAGACAAAGGTGATTTCACACAGGATAGGAGCCAGGGACCACATTTTCATCTACTTCGGACAGAGTATTGACTAAGTAGTAAAGGCCTCCACCTTCCAACATTCTGACAAAACTATGCTTAGAGGTCGAAGGTCATAGAGTCAGGGAGAAAAAAGTTCAAGGACTAGAAATTGGGCTATGAGTGATATATAGTGTAACCATTCATTTTCTAGGTCAGAGGTGCTGAGACCTGAAACAAAATGGAACAGCAGCTCCAAACCAGGGAAGACCCAATGCATTGGATAATTCCCAGAATCATGCTATTTTTTTTCTAGATTTTTCCAAAATAAAGATAATCTGGGACCCTGATGATATTCCTTTCATATCTCTGAGGAATGTTTAGATGCCCAACCCATACCTTTCGTAGTATATTACTTACATTTTCTTTTATTTTTTCAATCTTTTAATTTTGTTTTAGAATTTTGTATCATCTCATGGAATCATTTCTTTCAGTTTGACCCATTTTAATTTTCAAGGAGTCCAGTTTAGGGGTAAAGTTTACTATCTTCTGTTCTAAACTGTTGAAATTAATCCTATTCTTTCCTCCCTAGTTCTCATTTCACTGAACATCTTGTATCATTTATTTCTTTTCTTCCAAAAAGAAAGAAAAAAGATACTCTTTTTCTAAGGTGCTCTACTTTGGACTTATTGTAGAGTGACTCTCTTTTTCTGGTTTTATCTTTCTGCCTTCTCTTAATCCATAATAGTTCTTCATTTCATTTACCACTTTTTTCCTTTATGTTCATATTTTCAGCCTCATCTTATGGATTGGTATTCTGTTTCACTCAAACTCTGCTTGCTCCTGTACTTTCAAATGTTGTAGGCAAGCCCTGCCTGATAATAGATGTGATGGCTAAGACCAGCCACCTTCTGCAGGAATTCTTGGGTATAGGCTTAGTGTTCTGGAGGCTCAACTTCAGATTTGGTCTATTCTTTGTCTCCTTCACTTGCACAGTCCTGAAACCCAGAACTATGTACCATGCCTTGCTGTGACCCTGGCAAGTCTCAACTAGATATTGTCAATTATGCTTGCAATAGAGCTCCTGGATGACTTCTGGTGCGACTCTGACCCATTCTCTTGCTGTGGTCTAGAAGACAGCAACCTCTGTTTTTTGCCATGGTTCAGGAATGGGCTTTTTATGCTCTAGTTTGGGCAAGGTCTTACCTGGGTGCTAGTCTAGCCCTAGTTGTGCTATGACTTGGTCATGTGTTGCCTGGACCTTGTACTAGGTGCAGATCCTGTCTCCTGCTCTAAGTCCAGGCTGCTTGTCAACCATACTTTCTATCTACTCTGGTTCGTCTCTGCTCAGAGTCTCTGCAAGTTTCTAGGAGTTTTCTTATATTGGCCTGGACTAAATAGAGGTGCTTAGAGATATTTTTCTCTGATTTTCTTTACCATTGTTTTTTTTGGCATATTTTTAGAGATTTATTAGGGTATTTGTTGAGGATCTGGGCTCTTCTAGATCCTAATAAGGTTCCATCATGCCCAGAAACCTCTACCCATGTTATTGGAATGTACTAATTGGCATCTAAAAGCAGTCTGTCTTAAGAGACTTGGAAAATATGGTTTAGTTCAGATCCAAAGAAGAAAAATAATTAAGTTGTATGCTGATCCTTGCTTTCATGTCTCCATGTTTATTTTTGGTATTCACAAACTGGAAAATTAAAAGCATTTGAAATACACAGAGCAATGGAATTTAGATAGGGTGCAGGAGGAGGTGGATTTGTGTATTAAATCAATAAACCCTGTAGGGTTAGGAAAGGTATCAATCAACAAATATTTGACTACATTCTAAAGGCAAGAAACTGTGAATTATCTTGCCTTGCTGATCTACACAGAGTTGGTACTCAATAAATATTTGTTGAATTAAAATGTTATAGTATATAAAGATAAGTAAAACCACGGTTGTTGCTTGTGATATTAGAAAAGTATTGTAGTTTAAGGAAGAAAAGAGCAATTACTCCTATATTGGGCCTAAGAAGTAGCACAAAGATGCCTGGGGAATGGTCTCACCCACTAGGAGGAAGAGGTTGGTGTCAAGAAAGATCCAGTGATTTGTGACCCCCTTCAATGAGGAAGTAATTAGATTTCCCAGCTAAGGACAAGGTAAAGAAGTGTTCTATCTTTGGTGGCCACCAAGTCTTTCAGCTTGGCTCAGCCAAATGAGCTAAAGAGCAAAGGTTCAGAGTGAGAGCAAGTTAATCTTAAACATGAGGCAGATGAATTAAAGACCTGGTGCTCAGAACCTTGAGGCCTGAGAGCCATAGAAGGGATTGTGGTAGAAAAGATGATTTTTTTTCTTCATTAAGGGCTAAACTAACAGGAAGATTTTAATCTGCTTCTGGTGAACCAGTCAGACCTGGAGACAAGGCAAGAGGGAATAAGCTCCTAGAGCATGTAGTCCTTCAGGAAGGGTGTGGAAACTCAAGGCAAAAACTCTGGGGAAGAGTTTGAGCACCCAAATAGGAGAATGCATTATTTTGGGGTGTGCATTGGGGGGAGGGGAGAAGAGGTAAAGCAGAAGAAAAGCATTCCCAAATCCTGCTCAGCGAGTTAGGATGAAGTGACTAAAATGACTAAACTGAGGCAAAGCAGAAGTAAAGTAAATCCTTGCAGAGGTCATCTTTCCATGTGTCATAGAGAATTTGGGAAGCAGTTTCTGGAAGATTTTCTAATTCTCTCTTTATGAAATGAGATCTAAACAAATAAAAAAGTCCAGTCTTAGATGGATTTTCAAGCAGAGTAGGCAAATGGCCTAAAGGTTTGGTTAAGCTAAAAGAACTTTTATAAGCTACTAAAGAAGATAATGAAGTGTAGTAGAAAGAATGCTGGACATAGAGTTCAGGGATCCAGGTTGGCATTAGTGCTCTCTGGCTTGCTACCTGGTTGTATTTGGCCAAGTCACTTAACCTCTCTGTCTCAGGTTTTTCATCTGTCAGACTGAGGGAGTGAGACCAGATCACCTCTGAGGTCCTTTCCAACTCTGTATCTATGAATCTTTTCATAGACCTTTTACCTACTCCTTATAACAGTTCTTAGTAAACTCTCTTTAAATCTAAATGGAGTAAGAGTCAACACCAGAAGCCTGAAAGGTCTACCAGTAAGTCCAGAAGCGAGCTTGTCTTAAAAGGAAAAAAATAGCTCAGGAGGTCTGTTATACCCTTTTCTGTACCATGATGTCATCCTGAAATTCCATAGCCTCCAGAAAATTCAAGATTTGACCTGAAATGAGTCTCATGGAATGAGTTGTCTTGTGATGTAACAGTCTCCTGTCACTGGAGACAGGTAGAGGCTCAGTGACTATTTGCCCACTTGTTTAGAGGGCTCCTAAAAATTCCTTCTGCTCTGGAATTCTGCTTCTTAGATCCCTTCCTCAAGCAAGGCATGCCTATATTGAGGATGTCTGCTACCTTCTCCAGGTAGGAAGAACCTTGAATTAGCTTTGTCATTCTAATCATTGCTGCCAGACTCCACTTCTCTATCCATAGCTCTTCTTTTAGGACTTTTCTTCATGCTCAGAAGAGAAAAGAAGGAAGAAATTTACTCTTTACTTACTTCATGAGGGTTCAAATTGAAAAAGAAATACTCTCAGTACATGAACTCACATACTTGGCTTGATATCCAACTGTCTTCCATAGTTACTGACACTTTTCCAGTGAATGAGGTAACTTTAGTTACCTTTGTGAGGGAAGCTTTTCCTAGTTTTTACTCGTTTTCCTTCCACTAGGTTTTTCGCACTGAATTGGCTTGTTTACTAACCTCTGCCCTCTCTTTGCTTTAGCAAAACATCCACATATTTGTCCTTAAAAGGTTCCTGGAACCTTCTGCCGTGCACAGAATAGCACGTATCACTGAAATGCACGGTTGCAACAGCTTTGCCCTGTTGCCAATGCTCATTACTTTCCTCACAATAAATCTTTTGCATGCTCAAAAAAAAATCAAGTTGAATATGAAACTCAAAAAGTGAGAGGGGGAGCAAAAATCTATTAGCAACATAAAATAGGAGTGATTAAACAGGAAAGAACTGGTTAAAGAAATAATCTTAGTAGGTGACAATCTTGAAGTGGAAATACAAATTACAAATTTAATGACAGTGAATTCTATATCAATCAATAAATATACATTTTAAACAACCTACTATGTGCAATGTGATAGGTAGGTTTTGGGGATACCAAGTCAAAAGTTCCTTCCTGCAAAGAGTTTACGTTCGACTGGGGGTAACAATACATGCATAAATAAACAAAATATATCCAAAATAAATGCAAGGAAATTTTTGGAAGGGTAGGTGACTCAACCAGTTGAAAAAGGCTAGAAAAAGTCTTCATTTAGAAGGTGTGATGAGTACAATTTTGCAGAAAACAGGGATTCTAAGATGTGGGAGTGAGGAGGGAGTACATTCCCAGCATGAACTCTCTACTCATACCACCATCACCCTAATTTAGAATTCGTCTTACCTAGATTATGATTGCAATAGTATCTTAATTGTTCTACCTGCCTCAAATTTCCCTAGCTTCATTCTAGAACGTATGTGATATTTTCATACTCCACAAAATAAACTCCAATGGCTCCCTACCACTTCTGACATCAAATACAGTATGCCCCAAAAGTATTGAGACTATCAACTATTATTAATTACTCTGCTTGTTATTTGAAGTTCTTCATAGTTTAACTTCATCCTAACTTCCTAACCTTCTTAACACATTCTTCCCATCCTCTATAATCTAACCATTTTGGCCTATTTCCTGTTAGTTAATGTTATTCCATCACACTGACTGTCCCTGCTGCTTCTTGGAATCACTTCTTGAAGGAACCCTTCAGGACTCATACCCTAAGCCTCTTCTTGTCTCCCCCACCCCCAGCCACTAATGTTTTGCCTTCCATGATAAATTTGCACCTACATTTTATGTGCTTTGTATATACCCATACATGTGTTTTACTTATATAGATATAGATACATACATGTTATCTCCCATGTTAGAATATAAGATTCTTGAGGGTAGGGATCACTTCATTTCTGTATTTATATCCCCATGGCCTAGCATAGTATCTGGCACATAATAGAAGTTTAATAAAACCCTGTTTGCTTTATATCTTGATGGGAGATTGTGTAATAGCTTGAAGATAAGAGATTGAATGTTGAGTGTAGGTGCAGGAAGGAAAGTAGTATATAAGAAGGTTGAAAATGTAAGTCTTAAAGGACCTTAACAGTCAAACAGAAGAGCTAATATTTGATCCTAGAAGCAATTGGGAGTCATTGGAGTTTATTGAGAAGGGGAATGGCATGATCAAACCTGCACTTTAGGAAAATCATTTTAGCAGCAGTATAGGGTAGATTGGAGATGCATAATACTTAAGACAAGACACCAAATAGTAAGATATCGTAATAGTTCAGGTGAGAGATAAAGAGTAAAAAGTAAAGGTAAAAAAAATTAGGGTGGTGGCCATGTGAGGAGAAATAAAGGTAGAGATGTGAAGGATGTTGTAAAGATAGAAACAAGCTTCATATATACACATAGATATTTGTACATATGCATATGGGAGTTGTTTATATACATATGTAATATTTTGAATATATATAAAGGATATATAAAATATATATAAAAAGATATATAAATATACCTAAGCAACACTGCCTCATATATAAATGAAAGGTAACACTGCAGAGGGACTATATATAAAGAGAAAATATACTCATTTATATTTTATATTATATATTTATGTCATATACTTATTTATATCATATAAATCTATAAATAGGAATATATTATTCATATTATATTTTTATTTATACTCATTTATATATTTATGAACAGCTTCTATATACATGGCAAGCAGTGTTTCAAAGCTGATAAAACAGTGCTGCATAGTCGATAAAATACTGACCAGAAGTTAAGAAGACCTTGGTTCCATTTTGCCACAACATCTACTAGAGGTACTAGTACCACAGGTAAGTTAGTTAACCTCTCAGTACCCCAGACTGATTATTCTTTTAAACTGTTAGTTATAAATGTCTTGCTGATCTGTAACAGAAGAGGAAATTCCCATACCAAGATTTCCCTACACTGATGAAATCTTAAGTCTATACCACCTCCCCCCCCGAATATACAAAATAGATCTATCTTTATATTGATATCTATATGTACATACACATGTACTTAAATGTTATATACATGTACATACATATGGCAAGAAGTGAGGGTATGAAGTCATTTGGCCATAGACCAAAAACATTAACCTATCTAGTTTGATGACTCAGCCAGGAAATCACCCTCTGCTACACTAGTTTAATAAAGGGACAGTAGTGATTGATCAAGTTGGCTTGAATCCTTCTGAAAAGGGACAACAAGCAAAGTATTTTGCTCTACCTGGCAATATTTCAGCTCCATGGAATCTGGAAAGCCAATAAAGAGCTCAATTTCTAGGCTTTTTGGCTGTAGCATAGTATAATAAATAATATTCTGGCAATTTGTATTAGAATCTCACACCAGGTCAGCAATTGGTATGTGCAAGAGTAGTTCAGACTCTCACCTACTGTGCAACCATCCAATCAGCTCTTACTACATAGAAATGTAGTGCACTTAATCTTTGGTATTTATAATTTTACAGGACTGAAGTGATCCTTCATTACCTGGGCATCATATGGAGCAAGTTTAAGATAGACCTGGAAAGTGGAATAAAATGACAGCATGTTCTTTTTCCCCACTTTTGTGATACTTGTCTTAGCTTCCAGTCATGGACATATTTTAGCTCTTCAGTAGTTACAGTCAATTCTCAATTAGCAACACTAATGGAGGGAGGCAGCAGCATAGATAATCCAAAGTGACAGATAACCCCCGAATAATTTATATTTCCCTTTGGAATGCATTTTTATGCTTAGAGCTGAATATGTCTGATGTTCATAGAATTCATAACACTTCAAGCCAAAATGGGAAGTTACTGCCTAGACTCAATTTCAGGTGTCAGAGAGAGCCATAATGTAGTGGCAAGATCATGGGCCGTGGAGGCAGAAGACCTGCATTGGAATCTCAGCCCTACTGCTTATTACCTGCAAATCACTTAACCTCTCTGGGCCTCAGCTCCCTCCCATGTAAAACGAGAGGGATAGATTAGGTTATCTTGAATGTCTCTTCCAGCTCTAACTGCTATGAGCAGTTGGAAAGCTTCCTATCTTTCAGAATACCAGTTTGAATATAACTGCCTTCACTTTAAATTTGTATAACACTTTTTTCCACTTGGCCCTGGATTCCTATGGATTAGGATTCAATGGGGTAATATTTTGAATGATTGTAATTTGCTTTATGTATCTTGAGCCCGCACCCAGTTTCCTAGGAACTTCTAAAGGTCATCTAAATTCAGCTTACAATTTACTAATAGACTAGGCAGAAACCATACATTAAGATAATGAAATATTAATTGGGGTTGCAAAGTAATAGAAAAATATCTCAATATCCATGCCTGAGTGAATGCAACTTCATCCTGATTTCTGAATACCAGAGTAGCATAGAAAAATAGCTTCTCCAAGTCTCATGCAACTGAAAAACAGAAAGTATGCCTTATAATCTCTAGCACGGGCAGACTAAAGGTTGGCCAGCTCCTCTTTATGCAGTGTCTGGAACTCTGATCTTTAATTGGATCATTAGGTGGGTCATAGAGATCTGCTGAAGCACAAGTATCTTTTCTCCTTATTCCATGGGCCCCAGGGACATCCTAGGATGACTAGGTTCCTGGACATCACCATTGCAGTCATGTATACCCTATTGTTCAGACCTTTGCTCCAGCTTCTCTTTTTTCCAAGGTCCTCCTTTCATAATATGCCTCTGAAACAATGAGGCCAAGGCCATGGGCACATAGTCTTAAGGCAAATAAAATCCTGAGATTGTCTCCCAATGAGGCATTGCTCTCTGACCTCAAGCATTTTGGGAAATGCAGCCAATGCCCCACTTTGGCCATCTCTGCCATACTTGCTGACTATATAGCATGCACCTTCCTTCAGGTAGAAGTGGGACAGCTAAATGTTTTGGTTTTAAATTCCTTTCTTAGAAATTGAAAGGAGTCACAGGGAACTTCAATCTGGTAATTTGCTGAATATGCCCTGATGAAGATTCCAACAAATCAAATAATCATGTAAAGGAGGTGGTTAAGTGAAATACTAGCAAATAAGTTATACAAAAAGAACTGATATGTATCATCAAAATAAAAAATCTCCTTCCAACAATTTATTGAGAGTGTAGGTCATACCTTAGTTATGAAAGCTAAATTTGAAATGTCCCATGCATAGGAATATCTGGTTGTATACTACTCTTCTGCTTCCACATTAAAATTATTCTGTCTTCTCCAATCTTCTAATTATCTGATCACCTTAAGAAAATATCTCTTCTTTCTCCTTTCTTCCTCTCTTCCATTTGTAAGGCAAAAAACTTAAGCAATGAACTTAAGACTGGTACTTTTCACGCACATATTAGGCAAAAGGAATAAAATAAATTTTGATATGAAATTAGATATAAGGGTACCAATGAATTCAACCTTGAAAGTACTGGAAAGGGTAGTGAAGTCACCATTGGAATTTTTAGAAACATTATCTGTTCATTGCCCTCTCATGAAGCCTACTTTTCTTCAAGCTCAAGAACTAGTCAAATTTTTCAAAAACATATTTTTTCATCAAGTCTTTGGTTCTTCTATTTTATTAAATAATATTATTTCATTTTAAGTTTGTTTTAAAACTATTTTTTAATTAAAAACATTCATTTTCCCCTCCAACCTCCCCTTTCGTTAAAAAAAAAAACAAAAAAAAACAAAAAACCTGTAACAAATACATATAATCAAACAAAAACAAATTCAAACATTAGCCCTTTCTAAAATACTTATCTTATTCTGTACCTTGAATCAACTACTTCTTTTTCGGGAGATAGGATGCATTCTTCATCTTCAGTCCTATGGAATTGTGGTTTGTCAACACATTAATCAAAGTTCTTCCAACAATATTTTTATGTCAATGTACAATATTTCAGCTACATTATGGGTCAAATATCTTTCTGTAAGTTAGTCTGGGGAATAACCATCACTTGTGGTATTGTTTCTAATATAGCTAGAATTTAAATAGCACTTTAAGATTTACAAAGTGCTCATTTGATCTTCCCTGCAATCCCATGAGGCATATTTTAAAGATGAGGAAACTGATCAGGAGAGAGGGTAAATGACTTGCTTAGAGTCACACAGCTATTAAATGTCTAAGGCAGGATTTAGACTCAAGTTTTCCTGACTCCAAGTCTAGCACTCTCTCTACTCCACCATTAAGCTGCTTTCTATGGGAAAATGTACTAATTCAAACAACTAACTTACAAACTTTTTGGAAACAGTTTAATTTTAAGATGGGAGCTACCTTTATTAATTCTTGCTATAAATCATCTGTGGAATTTTTACTAAAAATTCATATGTTCCAGTAATATGAGATACACCATATTTTATTTACCATTTTGACTATCATTATTTTACCATCAAATTATGAAGATAAAAAATAAGAAAGCTAACAGGTAGCTATTCTGCCTATCTGCTGTGCCACTTAAGCCACAAGGGCAAGATAATGAAAAACTATAAATAATTGTGTACCCAAATATTTATTTTGCAATTTAAAAATTCCTTGGTTTATGGGGAAAGGGTGACAAAATGAGGACCATTCATACAAAGAGAAGACGGGAAGGGAGGCAGTGATGATTGTCATCAATTTATAAACAGAACTCAAAGTGTTTGGTCCCAAATATCAAGATGAGATGGGGAAGAAAAGTTGTGCCTGAGAGGTAAAACAAGTTCTGGACAATGTAGGAGTGTGACAGAAAAAAGAGTAAATGGAAGTGATCTGTTGCCTCTCATGCTATGTGGCCATATCTGTATCACTCCAAGGCCAGAGTCAGTCTGGTCAATAAGGAATTATAGAATCTAAGACCTAGAAGTGATCTGTGCACATTATCAACTTGGGGAATGCCATTCTTTTTATCTATCAACAATCCCTTAGGACTTACTAATGCCCCCATTGGGCTTTTCCCCCTTTGCTAGTTCATCTCCTCTGAACTGTGCTCATGGGGTTTGTTGCCCACCACCTTACTGCAGGAGAGAAATTGGTCATTTTTCCTGTTTTTCCTTTACCTCCTTCCCAGAAAAAGCACAAAAGCCTTCTTTACATGTTGGGGTATTTAAGTTTTTTTTAATTAAGGTTTTTAATTAAGTTTGTTAATTGTTACACACTTTGGGGAAATGTATACTGGGATTGAAGGGTAGGAAAGAAGGTATAGTCAATAAGGTAGAAGTCTAGCAGTTTAAAAAATTAATCTTGATTTGACATAACAGCAACAAAGAACGAAGCCTTACTCTGATTAGTTCCTTTTTCTTCCTTGATTGGCTCCATTCTGCTGGGTCTTGACTTGAGAAGCTTCTTCAGTTTTACAAGACTCTTCATGTCTCAGTCTTCTGGAATCTGCATCATTTAATTGCAAGTCTAGGTATAAGCATCAATAAAACCCCTCTCTCCACATTCTCTTCCCCTCTTCACCCCTCCAATTCACTGTTTTCTTGTGAGCTTCAGTCTTATGCTACTTTCACTAGTCATGGTCATGGAGGAGGCCCATCTAATTCTAAACTTGGCTCCCAGATGAAAAAAAAATTCTCCCTCTCTGCTCTTCAAAGTTATCATCAAGAAGAGGCTTAAGCACACTGTTTCTCTCACATTCCTTTTGGAAATCTCGGTTCTCTGCCTTCTAGAAGTAAGTTTTTTTCTCTCCTCCTCTCCAATCCTGTCTTTGTCCTATCTACTACCTCTCTATCTTCCTCTCTCTCCTCCTTTCTCTTTCATTCCTCTTCTCCCTTCACCCCATCTTCTATATACCTAGTTTGTCTAATGGTTCTGTATCTTACTGCTCTTTGGCTCAGAACTCCTCCCCTTTTCGGGAAGCACAGGTATCCAGCAGCGTGTTCAGTACCTCTTCTCCCCTGAAGAAAGTACAGGCATTCCCCTGCTAGATGACTGAGCTGTAAGCTGGGAGTCACTCAGAAAAGGTTCCACAGCTTCCACGCCCCACATACTTTTGTCACAAAATTTTCTCACTCCTTTCCAAGTTTGACCAATGTCCTGATGTGCATTTGAGGGTAGTGAGCTCAGGCAATCTGAAGAAGTCTTATTTTCAACTTAACATTCTCATCTGCCCATATTCTTATTTTTTTAGGCCCTGTCGGGTTTCTTTAACCCCTGAATCTTCTATAATATATATGACTGTAATAATGCCTGTGTAATTCTTTGTTCTTGGGGCATTCGGGGAATAAGTATAATATATATGTAATATATTATATGTGATATATAATAAAAATTATATACATTAACAAAATTTTTTGAAAAAGAGATTTGGCATATCCAGTTCTACCAAATTCTCAACACTCTACCAAATGTTTGTGCTTTCTGAGTTCTCATCATTTCTACAACAAGGAAACTCTATGATGTAACTGAAGATCATGAGTTTTATCGGGTGGTAGTGAATTCTTGCTTGAGGCTAACATTATATTATGTGTGTTGTCTCATTTGATCCCAAGACAATTCTATAAGGTAAGTGCTCTGGTTATCTCCATTTGACAGATGAGGAAACTGAAGTTGAGGTTAAGTGACTTAGCCAGGGACACAAAGCTAGTATCTCAGGGAAGACTTGAACTCATCTTTTCCTGATTCCAAATCCAGCACTCTGTCTACTGCATCACCTAGCTGCCTCTCATAAATTGTATGTTTGGCTTTCCATTTCCAATGTTACAAGAAGGAAAATATTAGTTATTGCTAAGGGAGATTTGACTGAATCCAACAGAGAATTTTGCATTCCAGAAGTTTCCAGAATAGACATGGAAGACAAGTCCTATGTAGAACAGAAGTGGTCTGCTACAACTGAGAATTATGGCTATCCTCAAGGTTCAGGAACCTCATGCTTTTTTTTTTATTACAACTCATTTCAGATACTACACATGGATCCTGACCACCTTCTCAGCAGAGTGGTTCACTACATCACAGGCTAACAAATGGAGGGGGTGGAGCTGTAGTATCTCAGAATGGAGAGGTACCCCCGGAGTATTTTGTGAAGTGGAAAGAGAACTGAATTTGGAGTCAGAATATCTGGGTTCAAATCCTGGCACCCCACTTAATACATCTGTGACCCTGGAAAAATAACTTTACCTCCTGAGTCTAAGTTTCCTCAGCTATAAAATGACAGAGAAAATCTGTCAGATTTTCTGAAATTTTGAAATATCAGACAAAATCATGTCTAATGTCCCTTCTAGCCCTAAGTCTTCCTCTCTAACATATTCCGACCTGTGAAACCTATCTATATTATAACTGGCAACTGCTCATCCAGAATTTTCTTGAAGAATTCTGGGGATATGGAGTCCAATACTTGTTGGAACAATCATTCCCAGAATGGCTAGGTGGTGCAGTGAATAGAGCACTGGCCCTGGAGGACCTGAGTTCAAATCCAGTCTCAGACACTTAATACTTACTAGCCGTGTGACCTTAGGCAAGTCACTTAACCTCAATTGCCCTGCTGTCCCCCTTCCAAAAAAAAAAAAAAGGAACAATCATTCCACTTTTGGATCAATTTGGCTGTGTTAGCAAGTTTTATTTGATATTAATATGAGATGCCAAAACCTTCCTTTCTATATCTTCTACCTCTTATTCCTGGTTCTCCCCCCAATACCAACAGAAGAAGGCTAATTCCTCTTGCCCACTATAGTCTTTCAAGTGCTTTAAGGTTCTTTAACTTTAACTCTTAACCTTTTCTTCTCCAGTACTTTGACTGTTCTTCTCATGGCATGACCTTAAGGCCTTTTAGCATACTGGTTGCCCTCGTGTGAATGTCTTTTAGTTTACCAAGATCTTTTTAAAAACTTGTTAATCAGAACTCAACACAATGTTCTGTGTTTTGTAGAATACAGTGATTATCACTTCCTCAGTCCAGCATCTTACTAATGAAGCCTTTCTGGATCATCCCAACTACTAGTCTCTTCTCTCCTTTCTTTGCACTCATTTTGTGTTTATTATGTATAAATTTATTCTCTTTAGACTTGTATATGGACATGTTGTCTCTCCCGATAGTTTCTTTCTTTCTTTTTGGGAGAGGGGTGTGTCTTTTTTTCCCTATTGCTGAGCATCATGTAGTACAGTAGTGTATAGATAAGATAGATATAGTAGCTGCCTATTAAATGCTGATTGATTGGTTGATTGATAGGAAATGGTGACTTGAAATCATTAAGAGCATCCAGATGTTCTCCTACTATCCCCCTACTTTGTCTTGATCTTCACTTTGCATTAGCAATTTTGGTTCTTTTCCTTTCTAGTCAGTCTCCTTAGAAGTGAAAATAAAGGCAAAACAAGGGAACTTCCTCTACCTTGTCTGTTATCATCTAATGCTCCTCAAACAGTTTCAACAAAATATGGATCCATTCTTTGCCACTTATGCTAATTTTGGCCTAACAATTTACACCAAGAAAATACAGGTGCTCCACCATCCACGTGTCAAACCACCAGTTGCAATAAATGGAAAATTTTGAATGCTGTGGATAAGTTCACTTACCTTGGTATTACATTCCAGGCACGTGCACATCGGTGATGAGGAAGATGCAGGAACTGCCATAGCCATCTCAGACTTAGGGAGGCTCTGAAAGAACTGTGGGAGAAAAGATGGATTAGGCTGCCTACCAAACTGAAGGTCTATAGAGCCATTGTGCTGACCTCATTGTTGTATGCCTATGAAACTCGGAGAGTCTACCAGTGCCATGCCAAACACTTGAACCACTTCCATTTGAATTGTCTTGGGAAGATTCTGTAGATCACCTGGCAAGATAAAGTACCAGATTCTGAGGTCCTTTCTTGAGCTGAACTTCCAAGCATTCCAAGTCTACTGCAGAAAGCATAGCTCCAGTGGGCTGACCACATTATTTGAATGCCAATTGTACATTTGCCTAAAAAACTATTTTACAAAGAACCAACACAATGCAAGCACACGGAGGTCAGAAGAAGTGATACAAGGACAGTCTCAAGGTCTCTCTGAAGAACTTTGGTATTGATTGTGAGATACGGGAGACACTGGCACAGAACTGTCTGGCATGTGTTCCTGTATTAAAGAAGGCACTGTACTCCATGAGCAAAGCAGAATGGCAGTAGCTCAAAAGAAATGTGAGAGTAAAAATTTAGAGATGTCTCCACAAATGTTCATACAGATTATTTGTGCCAGACCTGTGAGGTCTGATAGCCATAGTCAGATACATTATACATTGACCCCAATACTGTGATATCATTTTGGTCTTCTTCAAGAATGAAGGACAACTGAGTCGGCTAGCTGGCACAGTGAATAGAGAACTGGCCCTGGAGTCAGGAGGACCTCTGAGTTCAAAGCCAGCCTCAGACAATTAACACTTACTAGCCATGTGACCTTGTGCAAGTCACTTAACCCCAATTTCCCTGCCTCCCCCCCTCCAAAAATCAAAACAAACAAACAAAAAAAAAGAAAGACAACAACCGACATCCAAAGGGTGCATAATGTAGTCCAATGTTAACATCATCTTATCTCTGCCTCCAGTGATCTCCTCCCATATAATACTAGCACATATAATGCTTTTAGTATAGTAAAGCACATTATACACACTTTTTCATCTGGTCTGTACAACATCCTTGTGAAGTTAAGTGTTACTATTATCCCTATATCACAGGTAAGAAAACTGGAGTAAAGAGCTTAAATGACTTACTCCCCTGCTCCAACCAGTAGGTATTTGATGTGCAATTCAAGCTAACATCTCTCTCACCTCAAGAAGCCTCTCTCCTAAAAGTTCTTCACTATGCCTCTCTCATTTACAGAGAGTTCACACTAATCCAACATTCTCCCTATCTATGGAAGCAGTACTGCAAGGACAAGAATACTGGAAACTGTTTCATTTTACTGTCATTTTATAGATGAGCAAACTAAGGCCCAACAAGTCTTAGGAGAAGTCAAATAGGTCACATCATCAATTTTCATTCATCTATCCATCCATCCATTCATTCACTAAGCATTTGTTATTGACTATATATGAAATGTTATATTCAGCACTGAGAGATATATACAAAAGTAAATGTCCCCAATGGAAGAAAAAGGACACATAAAACAGATGCCAGGGACATATATGACCTACTAAAGAATTTTGCCAACCAACAGGCTAAATGCAGGAATTGAACAAGATTATGAGGTAGAACACCAAGTTGCTATAAAAAGGGATAAGCATTTCTCAAGCTTCTTGAGGTGAGAGACTCTCCTAGAACCTAGCACCTAACTCCTAGTATAGTGCTGTCCACTTGATAAATTCTTACTGAATTAATGAATAAATATAGTTAGTGGTTCCAACAATAAAAACACTTTTCTAGCATGAGAAGCCAGTCCTGGGGAGCAAAGTTAGTAGTACAGATAGTCCCTGACTTGCCAACAGGTTTTGTTTCAAAAGTCTTTAAGCCAACAGTTTGAAACTTGGAAGGTATTTCCCCTTAGAAACTATGTTATACATCATAGTTAGATTCCCAGGCCAGACCACAAAAACCTACTTAACCCCTAATGTAGCTGAAGAAAAGCATGCTATAAAAAGGAATAAGAAACTTAATCTCTATTTTTTGTTGTTGTTCAGTCTTGTCTGACTCTTTGCGACCTCCTTTGGGGTTTTCTTGGCAAAGATAGTGGAGTGATTTGCCATTTCCTTCTCCAGCTCATTTTACAGATGAGGAAACTAAGGCTATCAGAGTTAAGTGACTTGTCCAGGGTCACACAGTAAGTGTCTGAGGCTGGATTTTAACTCAGTCCTGGAACCCTTTCACTGTGCCACCTAGCTGCCCCAATAGCCACCATCTCAATGTTTGCATAGGAAAATTCATTCAGACTTGCAGCTTGGGAGAGCAGGAACCCATCTTCCCTATCTCTACAGCAGAGGTCAGGATTCTACACTCCCCACTATACTGACAATGAAAGGAGTTGAGTAGAACTAGGTAAAGGATGGTAGTTTCAAAGGCAAGCAATTTTAGAGGATAATGGATTTCCAACAATGTTAACCCAGGGTGGCTCCCCAGTTACTCCCCCCTTTTCCTTCTTCCTTAGACCCCCAAAAGTGCTTGAAATAATTGGGCCTTTCTATTTTTTAATTCACTCCAATACTATTCATTAAGTACCTACTGTGTGTCAGCCATTGTGCTAAGTTCTGAGTATCTAAAAATGAAGTGTATAAAGTATATAAAATGAAGTATATAAAAATGAAGTAGTTCCTACCACCAGCAAATTTATATTCCACTGGAAAGGTAAGTTTAGAAAAAAAGATGGGAATTAAACACTCTTTCCTCTGACTTCTATCTTCTTTTTTCTCTCCACTTAAACACTGTAGGAAAAGTTGTACATAGGTACTAATGAAGCTCTTAAATGAACAAAAAATCTTGAGATTCATTTTCTGAAGAAAAGCAGACAAGTTGTCCTGAGCATTGCATCTCCCAGACTGACCCTGCGTGTGGATGGAGAGTTTGAGATGAGGGCAGGGAGAAGGCAGATGAAGGTGTGACATAGCAGAATCAATCTGTAAACCCATGACTACACCTGGGGATTTGCAGTTGGGGGAGGCAGAGGGAAGAGGAGGGAGGAGCAGCCATAAGATTTGCTCTCACTTCTCACCTCCTCCTTCACAGCCCCAGCCCTACCTTCTATGGACATACCAGCACAGGCCCTGGGGTTAGGGTGAGTCAGCAGTGGGCTGAGAGAGAAAGGGAGGGTAATTCCAATTGATAGTAGGTTGAGGGCAAGAGACCAAAATAGACACCCAAGGGAACCTTTATAGAAGTCAAGCTAGATGTAGCTTGAGGATTCTCTATAGGTACTTCTGAAGTGAAGCAAGATACCAGTTCTGTCCTTGCAATGATGCTTCAAGGAGTGGGTGACTCAAACCAGCTGTAGTTCTGGTGGGGAGTTGCTTGGTTGCTGTTAAATAAAATATGGAAAGTAGCTAAATTATTAGAAGGAATGTGAATGAGTTCATTTTTAGGCCAGGTCCAGTTTTGCAAGATACTGTTTGTGTAACCTTTGTGCTGGGGAGCAGTGGCATAAAGGGCCTGAATTACTTTTGGGGTGTGGTGTTTATGTGTGTGTATCTGTGTGTTCACTTTATGTGATTTCAGCTCCCACCCTGAAACCTGGGGGGGTTTCTGTATTGAACAGTACAGAAGGCTGGCACCAACTCTGTATTTGCAAGTGTTCTTCTTACATTCCCACTGGATTTAATTTGGCATGGTCAAGAGTCTTTCCTCATAAGGCCTTTTGCAGGCCTTGTCTACTGCTCCTTAGAATTGGACATTACCCAGAAGAAGAAGGAAGGCGGTGGCTGAGGGAGCTCTCCAGCTAAAGGGACTTCAGAGGAAGCTGGAGGGCGGGGTCAACTGCACATGGCTGAACAGGCATGAGCCCCCTGAGCAACTGAGTGTGGCAAACTGAAATCACGAGGTCTAGCCCTGCTGCTTGCTCTGGTACTTTCTCTGTGTAGCCTGAACCCCAACCTCTCCTCTTGCTAACCTCTGGAGATCTTATTGTGATGCTCCTTTTGACCTTGCTTCCACTTCCAGACACTACTTCCTGACTCTGGCTCTTTCAGTTCCATGACCCATATTCCTGGTTTTATTAATCTTGGCTTGTTTTCCAGCTACTTTGCGGCTGTGAGTCTCTGCTGATTCCCCAAACCAAGGAGGTTTCAGTAAGTAGCAGAGATGGGGCAAGGGGAAGCCTTATGGTCCTCTTTGACCTGACTCAGTGCCTAACATTTTGCCTTTTTGTCCAGATCTAATACTTTATAGCCTCACTAGGACAAGACCTCACCCATAAATAGAATTTCAATGATACTCTTGCCAGGTAACACATCCTTATACAGGTATCTGAGTGACTTCTCAGGAATCAAAAATCAGGATGGTTTGTCAAAAGATAATCCTATTACAAAGATTTATTAGAAGTATGCTTTATTTTTTCTAAGCTATCTCAATATATATGAGACAGATTGCTATACAGTTTATGAAAACTGGGCATATTGGGGCGGCCAGGTAGCACAGCAAGTAAGAGCACCGGCCCCAGTGTCAGGATGACCTGGGGTTTGAATCGGGGCTCAGACACTTAGCATCCACCCAGAAACACCTGGCCGTGTAACCTTGAACAAGTTACTTAATCCCAATTGCTTTAAAGAAAAACAAACCTGGGCATATGATTACTTTATCATGATTATCCACTTCCTGGTCAGAGAATTAGTAGAACTCATTGTAGTCTTGCTTGTCCCTCACCTCCACCACCCAGAGCCTTTCTGTAACTGCAACATTTACATTTTGTAGCCAAAACACAATCTAGATCTTAGATATACAATTCATTCTTAATAGCCTTTGCTTGTCTTCCTTAAAAAAATCATACCCATCAATGCCAATCATGAGTTATCACACTAAGAGTTTGTAATGCCAATTAACTCAAAATTTGCATCATGTCTGAAGATTTATGCTTACTCTGGTTACATATGTCTTAGCTTTCTAAAAAGCAAAGACTAAGATTGCTGACACAAGGTGTGTCATCAATGAGAACAAAGGAGTCACTTCAGGAAAATGACATTAACTCATCCCCTCCTGTGCCGATTTTCATATTTGAAGAAGAGTCCTTCCTTTAACTGATATTCACTTCTTGTTTTCATTCCTCTTTATATGGATGAGTAATTTATACAATCCATTTGATTTTTACACTCCTGTGATACTTAAAAACAGAGTGAAGGATGAGTCTGAAATAGGCCTTTGAACCTTTATATCAGTCCTTGTGTGAGTGAAGAATGCTAACTAATATAGCTTAAGTTATATAACTAATTCTGTTTTATAACTTTTTCTATGCAAGCAGAAAAAGGTAAATTATATTTATACATAATGCAATGCAATTACTGTAATTATAGTAATACTTGGAAAATAATTTCTAAAAGGATAGAATATAGATTTTCAGACCTTTTAAGTAAATGCTAAGTACAATAGCAGATCAATTAATCCTGATTATGTTTTTAGAGCTATGTGACCTTTAATTAGTTACTTATTTCCCCCCCCCCCCAGCATTCTAACCTCTGTTAATTAATTCTACCTACTTAATGCCAGTGTTGGAGAGCTGCTCTCTCTCTCCAGCGTTATTCCTTGAGAGTGGATGAAGATAGGAGGCACACTATCAGACATCACACAGCTGGCAAGGTCTGGGCCCTAGCTTCATTACTGACTGCCTCCTTTTGTGATCTGACCAGGAGAGGTCATTTTACCTGCTTCAATCCCTCTACCCACAGACAAAAAGAGACCAGCAGGAGTTTACAAAAGACACAGGACAAGACTCCTTGAGGCCAGACCCAGTGATACAGAACATCAGGGAGGTAAACAAACTGAGATGGATAAGAACGAACAGAATCCTGAGATCATTCTGAAAGGTGGAAATCCCCTAGTTCTTCAGCCTCCACGGAGTCTGTAAGAACTTACCTTAAGATCACCAATATCAGAGCTGTTTTTACCACTGGCTTTAATATCCTACTTTTTACTGCTTTCAAAGGAGAGAGTGGTGAATGAAAATAATCTTGGCCATGCTGCCTGAGTGGTTACTACCTCTGAGGGCTGTGGCAGAGAGTAATGAAATCATGCTGATTTGGTGCACTGCAAATTAAACTCTCTGACCTCTGTTGGGCCCTTGATGTTGAATGCAATCCTTTTACTCATCCTTTTATTGATATTCTACCACATCCTCCACAACGCTTTTCCAGACCTTTTGCACTCTTCGTCCATGTTCCTGTTGCTGTCAACAGATGACTGCTTCTTGCTTCACAGAAAAGATTGAGGCCATATGACATTATCTCTTTCCATTCTCCCTTCTCTCCCCCACTGCTGCTCAACTAAAAAAAAAAAAATATCAGGATCTTCCTTGATTTTCTCCTACACTATCTCAGAGGATAAGGAGGCCCTCCTCTTTACCAAGCCTAATCCCCTCACTTGTGCCCTTAATTTTCCTTCCTTTCTCTTTGATACCATCCCTCCCCATCCCCTTGTCACCATCCTTCCTTTGTGCCAAAAATTCTCTCTTTTCTCTTCATTTTCAATCTATCCTTTCAGATTCCCCTATTCAATCAGTGTCCCTCTGGATCCATTCACTGACCCAACTAATAGGTTGGGTTTTACCCAACGTGGCTGCTATGTCAAATTGAAGGCAATCCAGTTTTGCACTCCAAAACATATAGTTCACAAGCTATACCAGTTCATTTACCACTAAGAGTCAGTCAGTTTGGCTTAAAACCAAAAGACTTTAACTCAAATAGTACTGGAAGGTAGAAATGACAGGACTTGACACCTAATTAGATATGGGGTAAGGTGAGAGAGTAAGGAGTGGAGGATGACACTTAGGTTACAAGCTTACATGGTTGGGAGGATGGTGGTGCCCTCAATAGGGCAATTTGGAAGAAAGGAGAATTGGGGGGGAAAGATGAGTTCAGTTTTGGATATGCTGAGTTTAAGATGGCTCCTGAGCATACAGTGTGAACTGTCCAATGGACATTTAGAGAAGTGAAACTAGAGATCAGGAGAGAAGTTACAGCTGGACAAGTAGATCAGAGAATCAATCAATAAACATTTATTATGTGCCTACTATGTGCTGGGAACCTGTATGGAAATGATAAATGAAACCATGGGAACTGATGAGATCACAAAGCAAAAGAATATAGAGGAAGAAGAGAAGAGGTCACTGGACAGAACTTGGGTTAGCAAGTGAAACCAGGATGAAGATCTAACAAGATCCTAAAGGCCCGCATTTATTTCTACTTCCTAGGCTCCTCAAAGTCAAGGTTTACAAAAATAAGGTTTATTAAAAAGGTTTAAAAAAATAAAAAGGTTTATAATTTTTACAGTAAGATTCCATGACTTTTCTAAGCTGTGAACGCAGTCCCTCAAAGTCTAAAAAGGGCAAAACCTAAATATCTCATTGTCTCTGTTATCCTGAAGATTCAACTGATCAGAGGTCTCCTGATCACTTAAAAAAAAAAATTCTTTCTCTGACTTTCATAGCATCTTGAGTTACTTTCTGGATTTTCTCCTCTTCTTCATGATCAAACTTCAAGAAAGAGTAGTTGACATTTGCTGAATTTACAAGCCTCTCCCCTACCCCAAATTTAGCATTTCATACTCAGCTTTTCTCTTCCCCATACTTTCTCCCTTGGCTATCTCATCTACTGCCCTCATACACTTTCACCTAATCTTCTACAATCTGACTCCAATATGTCTATTCATCTTTCCCTTATGCTACCACTCTAATAGACTAGACTTTGCCATTCTCTGGATTCATGCATTTGTTCATATAGTTCCCCATGTCAGGAATGCACTCTCCCCAACTATCTCCATCTGTCAAAATATTACTCATCCTTCAAGGCTCAACTCCAGTGTGATTTCCTCTATGAAGCTATCATTGATTCCCCCAGATGAAAGTGATTTGTCTTTACTTTCATTTTTTCCTTCTTTCCTGTTTACTTCCTGTGTTACATTTTGTATTAAACTTATATGTATACATATATGTATAGCTTATATATACATACATGTATAGCTCTCCTGCTAAATTTTAAGATTCTATCCATGTATGTATTGTTTCTTTCAAAAAATTATCCATTCCTTAAGGACAAAGATTTTTCATTTTGCTTTTGTATCCTAACTTCCTCATTCCATTCTCAGTTCATAATACAGTAAACACTTGTTAAGTAAGTGGCAGAGTAGTATATTTGAAGAAGTTCTGGAATCAGAGGACCTGAGTTCAAATCCTACATCTGACACTACTTATTGATCTTGGGAAACTCACTTTTAATTCTAAATATATGATTCTGTGCTTTATGAGTGATTGATTAATCAATTGCTCATCATGTGATCCTAGATTCAGAGTTTAAATGGACCCTAAAGGCCATCTAGCCTAACTTCCTCATATTTCATATGGAAACTGAAGTTGAAGGAATTGAGGTGACTTGTTCAAGGTTACACAAGCAGCAAATGACAGAGGCAAAATTAGAACCCATGTCTTTGCAATTCCTATCACTTAATATTATGTCTTGCCCAAAGCAAGTTTGTAAAAATATCTGTTACATTGAATTATTGCTTGGTCTTCTCATGACAAAATAAAGAAAATAATATTGTCCTATCTCACAGGGATATCTTGTGAATTTTCTAGAGGATTCATAAATTCATAAATTCTCTAGAGGACTAATCAATTCCCTGAAGAATTAAACACTTATCTGGAAAATTCATTTACCCAGTTATAGAATTCAAAGAAGAGTAAAGGAGACTTGCCCATATGTAATGATTTTGCTGTGGTGATTTATCCCCATGGCCCCATCAAAATTAGGTCATTATTAATTGCCTATAACTGCTTAATTTCTTGATTTTCCCCTTCTTTAATCTCATCTAAATCACACTACAGAGGTCAAGACAAAAAAAAAATCAAAATCCTCTCTTGGAAGCTGGATCCCTAAAGTCTCAGTGACAGCCCCATCCTGTCCCCATCAATTGCAAAACTTTGAGCTCTAATGGCATATAGTTACCATTGGAATAGGCCCAATTTGTATTTGTAGTATTGTGACTAAACCCTAATATCACTAAAGAATTCAAATGTTGAAATGCCCTGTGTTGGTAGTGTGCCAACTGTATATCCAATGAGCTGATGATTGAACTAATTGATACCTGGTCATATGCCAGCTGATTAATGAGGTTCTGAGGGGAGAGAATAAGTTTCTTTAGTGTAGAACTTGGAGGGAAGGATTCTTCAAGCACCATTGCTTGAACTGAAGAAATAGTTTTCCCTGAAAACAAGAGACAAGCTCTCTCAGATTCCTCCTAGCTACATACAGTATACCCCAAAAGAGAAAGGATAATCCATAATAAAATAACATAGATAAAATGCTAAGTGAGTATAAACAGTTATAATTGTTGTCATAGCTTGGCATGGCATTAACACTATTATCTGTACCTCAAGGAGGAAATTGCAAATGACTATCTCTCACCTAGTAGGGGACTAGAAATGCTGAGTCAGAGGCTGCCAGTGGGGAATGTGACTTTTGATGTAGAATGTGACCTTTGATGTAGAATGTGACCTTTGATGCCTATATACTTTTGGTCAAGGAAAAAGTTAGTGGGAAGAGTGGGGGTGTCTTGTATAATATTTTTTCCCCTCTCTCATTTCTGGGGCAGAAGCCTTAAGAGCATCAGTTCACATAAATTGGCAGCATGAAGGTCCTAGCATGGTCTTTGACCTTTTAAGTATGGTTTCTAGGTTTGGCATTCATCCATTTAGGACTCGTGTCCATCTTCTCTATGTGCATGGCTATAAGAAAAGATTTTCATATTAGAGGTAAATTTCCCATTCATATTTCTGCAGATTTGCATATTCATTTTAAGATCAAATAATCAAAATGTGTTTTAGTCAACTGTTCAATAAACTGGTGTGTGTGTGTGTGTCTAATTTTCCTGCGATTTATCAGGGCACAGTGTCAATGCTGATGATTACAGCACTTAAAAGATTATAGCAGTTCTCACTAACAATTGAATAATGATGTAAGATCACCTCTCCCTATGTCCACTTTTGAGATCCTACAACTGCTTCCTATGAATTGCAGATGAATGATAGTAGTTAATTACAACTACTCAGTTACTCTGTTGGCCACTTTAAATGAACAACCTGGACTGTTGGGTAAAGGTCAGTTCCCTTGGAAATTCCCCTCCCCTAGCTCCAGCTGGACTGTGCATTTAGGTGGCTCTTATCTGGGGGTTTTCCCTTCAAAGCACCTCTACAATGGTGGAAATATATAAACCCATTTTAACATTGTACAATCATAAAGAATATTAGAATGAGGGAACATAGAATAATTCTATTTGGGAATTGAATTTCCCTGTTTTTCTTTGTTTCCCTTCCTCATTTCTACAAATAGATGACATTTTAAGAAGTCCATACTTAATTGCTATAGTCCCTATGAATGGAATTATTTAGTCTTTCTCCAAGAGGCTGTCACTGTTCTAGCAGCAGTGTTCCCTTCTCCTGTCTCATACTCCTCTCCTCCTGCACAGTCCCTTTTCTGTAACTCCTCATATCTGAACTCCTGGAACCTTCCAGAATGGACATTTCAAGCTAACTGACACTTCCCTGCCTGTGAAGTCAGAGCTAGAAACCAACCAGACATACCTGGACCTTGCCATTTTTCAGTTTACCTGAGCTAATCCCTCAACTGAACTAAGGCAAAGAGTGATAACCCAGAAGTCCCATCCATCAAACTTGCAAGAGCTTGGTGTAATGATGTGCCAAGTCCTAAGAGCAGCCTCTCACAAGACAATCATTGATTGTCTCCTGCCTTTGGTCTGATTGTGGTTTTTGGTTTTTTTTTTTTCTTCCATAAGTAGGTCTAATTAAAAAAAAGTTCCTAATTGCCTCCTGACAGGCATTTCTGTATTTACAGAATAATAGCCAAGTTGAAACCTAAGTGTTTTGTCAAACACAGTGATACCATTCTTGTTTCCAGCAAGTTGTTTCTTTGTTAAGAAGCTGGCTGAAGGGAAAAAGCAATTAGAGAGGAACTAGACCAGAATTTAAATACAACAGGTCATTCAATATACCTGAGTCTTTGGTGGGAGTATTTGATTACTCCTCTTGGATTTTATCTCAGACCCAGTATATTACACTTCCAGGCTTATTTGGAAATGGTTTTTCCTGGAATGATGGAAAGACCATTATGGAGACAGAAACAAAACAAACTAAAAACAGGAAAACAAAATAAACAAGAAAAAAAAACCCAAAACCCTGTTGGAGGTGAATCAACTCTATCTAAAATACTCAAATTGGATGAGTCTTCCAAATGTGTCCACCCACCTTGATTAGTAGAAGACAAAAAGTATACATAGAATCTGCAAATTAAAAACAATCGTTGACCTAGATCCTCTTTTTATTTGCATGAGATGTTTCCACAGTACTCTGGGGAAGCCCACGGTTTCAAAGTAGGCTCTTTATCCCCAGTCTGCTTGCGCTGAGCCCTGGAACCTTAATTCATTTCCTGCATGTTGCATTGCTTAAGGACTAAGTAAGCCATGACCTCTGTCCATGCAGTCAATGCAGCAAAATGATGCTCAGGTAGGTAAGTATCATTTGGCTCCATTAAAATATACATAAGCATAACACAAGTAAAAACTTGAAACTTACCATATCCAAATAGGGTACAATATTTAGTGATTGAGGTCTGAGAAGTTTCCAGAATTGGCAAAACAATATACACAGATGCTATTATTATGCTCATCTGTAAGATGAGGAAGAAGAAAGCTTATAGTGATGAAATGACTTGTCCAGGGTCATGCAGCTTATATGTACCTGAAGCAGAATTTGAACTTACGTCCTCCTAATTACAAATTCAGCACCTTAACTAAAGTACTACCTAGCTGTATTAGATAAATTAAGCTTTGTTCCTTAAGTGGGGCCAGAGAACCTAGAATCTAGAGTATAGATAAGTTTTGGGAGATTAGTGATAAGGCAAATCAGGTGGGTGGATCTCATACTTGCATCTCTAGTTTCATGGCTAACAAATAGGAAGTTTGCCATAGAAGTTAGCCACAACAGGCAACAGAGTAGGCAAAAATAAGTCTTGGAACTTGTTTTAAGCAGATATGGAGGACCAGGAAAATTAAATTGTTGTCTGTGTAGAGTACTAGATCAGTAAAATCTGTCTGTACTATATGATACCTCTTGAGGCACAAAGCAAAAGTTGGGTTTTGTCTTAGTAGAGAAAGTGAAAGTAGTGGCAGAAAAGGTTATAAGAAAAAATAAATGCTCCTTCAAGCATTTAGCAAAGCAAAGAAAGAATGGGAAAAGTGCTTCAAGAAGGAAATAAAGAAGAAAAAGCTATAGGGGCAGCCAGGTAGCACAGCGAGTAAGAGCACCGGTCCCAGAGTTGGGAAGACCTGGGATCAAATCCCGGCTCAGATACTTAGCACCACACCCAGAAATAACTGGCCGTATAACCTTGAGCAAGTTACTTAACCCCAATTGCTTATTAAAAAAAGAAGAAGAAGAAGAAAAAGCTATAAATGGGCAGAGAGGAATTCTCAATTATGTCAGGAGGGTTTGGGGGGCAGAGCATGACAGGGAGAAAGAAAGGAAGAAGACCACTGACTATGTGGAGGGCTAAGGTGGCACCTGTGAAGTAGGAGGCTGGACCACTCTGGAGGGTACAGTCCAAGGGTTTCTGGAGGATATAGTCCAAAAGTGGGGAGCCTGAGGCCTCGAGGCTACATGTGGCCCTCTAGGTCCTGCATCCAAAGAGGCACACTTGAGGAGCTAGAGGGCCACATGTGACCTTGAGGCTGCAGGCTCCCCACCCCTGGAGTTTCTTGTGCTCCCAGGAATTATTATGTAGACCCACATTAGGTGGAAGGTCTTCCAAGATTGGTCAGAGGAAGAAATAAGAGTAGCAATGGTTGTTAACTCCCATGTGGGTATGACAAGGCAGTTATTTGTCAACCTGAAACAAACAACAGAGAGGTCAATCATATTTCCAGGGGATGCAGCTGGCTAGAGAGACACCTGGGAATTGCCAAACATCGTAAGTGCTACCCACATCTGATGACTGATATGGGGACAAATGACACCAACTAGAAATAACCTAGAAAGCATTACTAAGGAAATCTAAAGCTCTTATCAAAAACAACAACAACAAAACAAAAACAAAATTTTAAAAACCTAAAGAATTTGGAGGCATTAGTGGCATTTTCATCATTAATTCTTATAGGAGGGGATGGGTTATGAAGGAAAAGGCAGATTTGGGTTGTTAGCAGCTGGCTAAGTCAACAAGCATTTATATCATGCATTTACGATGAGATAAGTCTCGAAGTACAATAAAAATTATGCAGAAAAAAAAGACAATTTCTCTCTTCAAGGAGTTTGCATTCTAAGAAAAAAAGGAATAAGAGAATGGGACATGGATTCTTGACCAGTTTTAAAAAATAAGAATTTTAAAAAACAAGAGCTTGGCAAAGGATGGAGAAGACCTAGTAAGGATCGGCATATACATATATGTGTACACATATACCCATACATATATGTATGCACACATGCATATATATATACACATCATACATATATAGCAAGGATTGGTTATATAGGTGTACATGTTTATATTTATGTATATATGTCTCAAGTATGTGTCACATATACACGTGTGCATATATGTGTA
This sequence comes from Petaurus breviceps papuanus, assembly GCF_028583685.1. Classification (NCBI taxonomy): domain Eukaryota; kingdom Metazoa; phylum Chordata; class Mammalia; order Diprotodontia; family Petauridae; genus Petaurus; species Petaurus breviceps. The sequence goes on from NW_027187323.1 coordinate 8,548,645, forward strand.
TATGTATGACTATGTATCTTGTGAATTTGATCAAGAGAGTTTTAAACTGAAAATCGAAAGGAAGAAGGAAGAAAAAGCTCACATAGTTCCCAAGCCTGGTTCTCCAGAGAGTAACAGGTACAATGCAGGTAGAAGAATAGGAGAGAGGACCACTAAGTCACAGATGACAATAGCCAAAAACTAACACTAAAATTTTTTGTTTTGATATGACTTCAGAGGTCTATACAAATGCACAACATATGAACACTAAGCCATTCAGTAGAGATCCTAGAACAAAGAGGAAAAATTGGTCTCATAGGTGATACCAGGGCAATTAGGTGGCAATTAGGATAGAGTATCGAGCCGGAAGTCAGAAAAGACTCTTATTCCTGAATTCAAATCCAGCCTTAGACACTTGCTAGCTGTGTGACCCCAGGCAAGTCACTTAACCTTGCTTGCCTCAGTTTCCTCATCTGTAAAATGAACTGGAGAAGGAAATGGAAAAACATTCCAATAACTGTCAAAAAAAAAAATAAAACAGTAGAATCACCAAGAGTCAGACGTGACTAAAGGCAACTGAATGACAACAATATCACTGAAATTTAATAAATGGTACTAGAATATGGCTCTGGAAGTGTATAAGTGATTCAAAAAAAGCAGACCTTATAAAAGAGATGGTGTGGAATAACAGTGTATGCTAAGAATATAGACTCATGCAAAGAAACTCAATAGTAACCAGAGAGAAGAAACATAGCAGAAAACATTTAGATGATGATTAAACAGAAGTAAAAACAAAATTGATATTACTGAAGGCATATATTAGAGTCTATTCCTTTTCCTGCTCATTTTACAGATGAAGAAACTGAGGCAGAGTTAAGTGACTTGCCCAGGATCACACAGATAGTAAATGTCTGAGGCTGGATTTAAAGATGAGTCTTTCTGATTACAGGCCCAGTGATCTATCCACTATACCACCCAGCTGCCCTCAACAATAGCAACAAAAACAAAAACAAAAGTGACATTGTTGAAGGCATAGAGACCATAGGGAAAGAAGGAGGGATTAAATGAAGAGTTTCATAAATATATACCAAACCTGGCATGGAAGCATGATTTTTTGTTTTGGTTTGGTTTTATTCTGAACATAGCAAACACTAAATAAAATGAGTATTTCCATACATAGAGTAGATCATGAGAACTTTCCATGAAGTCATGAATCTCTATTATGCATAGTTTGCTTTTCATTTTCAAGTTTCATTTATATTAATTATATAATAATTTCAATATATTACTTTCAAAGCTGTCCTGCTTATCTGTTTCTTTGGAACTCCCTTCAGTTTCTGTGCATTTTAAGAATATATTTCAGTGATGATCTTTTCTTTTCTTTTTGGATAATACTATTGCTAATCCTCAAATCCCCTTCCACTCCACCCCTATCCTTTTTTTTTAAAAAAAGGAAAAACAAACCCTCCTAACAAAAATTCCGGGTCAAATCAAGAATTTACTTGATTTCCTTATCTGCAAATAGATTTCACATTCTTCACCTAGGTCCTCATAAATTGTTGTTGGCCATTCATTTGTTAAAATGTCTTAAGTTTTTCACAGTGTCTTTGCAGTGTTGTTATTATTAGATAAATAGTTCTTCTGGTTCTGCTCACTTCACTCTGCATTGATCCATACAAGTCTTCTCAGTTTTCTCTAAAACCATTGTTTCCCTCATTTTATATAACACAATAAAACTCCATTACTGTACATTTATATACCATAATTATTCAGTCACTCCCCAAATAATAGGTCTAGTATTGGTATTGCTGGGTCAAATGACATGCACAATTTAATGACTTTTGGAGTATAGTTCTAAATTACTTTCCATTCTGGAAATTTCCATTTCCATACTATTGCACAGCTTCAGCAATCGTATATTAGTGTGCCTGTCTTCTCATAATGTTTTCAAAAATTGTCCTTTTCCTTTTTTGTGTGTATGATCTTTGCCAATCTGGCATGAGGTAGAAACTCAAAGTTGTTTAAAGTTTCATTTCTCTAATTATTAGTTATTTAGAGAATTTTTTCACATGGTTGTTGACAACTTGAATTTCTTTGAGAATACCTGTTTGTAGCCTTTGAACATTTATTTATTGGGGAATAGCTCTTGTTCACATGTATTCCTATCAATTCCTTATGTAATTTGGTAGACATTTTGACAATTTCATAGACATTTACCAAGGAAATTTGCTGCAAAGATTTTCCTTAAAAGTTAACTATTTCTCTTCCAGTTTTAACTCAATTGATTTTATTTGTGCAAAACCTTTTCAATTTAATGGAATCAACATTTTCAAAATTTAATCAAAATCTTTCTTTTGTGCCTTACATCACTTATTCAGTCATGAATTCTTACAGAATTGATCACTATAAGTGATTTTTCCTTCCTTTTTCTAAGTTGTTTATGAGGGTAACCAATTAAATCTAAGTTAAATGTCCATTTGGAATTTTCCTTTATATATCATGTAAGCCAGTCTAAACCTCATTTCCGATGGACAATTTTCCCAGTAGTTTTTGTCTGAATAGTGAACTCTTACCCCAGGAGTTAGGATTTTTAGGTTTCTCTCTTTGTCCTGTTTGCTGGGACAGTTTGGTGGCTTTTTTTTTTTATAGATGACAGTTTACCTTTTCTTTTCAGTCTTTTATTTTGTTCTCATATTTCTTATGGAATTATTGATGCATATTTGAAGCAGACTAATTTTTAGGGAGTCTGTTACTTGGATAAAATACTGATTTCTTTTTAATAATCTATTTGTTGTACTTCCAATCATTTCCTCTGGAGGTCTTATTTAATTTATAATATGCTCATTTATATCTTGTTTAATCTCTTCAAGGAATTTTATGAGACCTTATAGGTAAGTCATACCCTTATCTGAGGTTCTGCCTGTAGTCTCATTGAATTTATTCTGTGACTTTAGGCTTATGTCCTGAATGTCCCTAAAGTTTGAGTTGTCCTGTATCCATAAAATTTCTGGATCTAATGATTTCTACCTTTACTTCCTGCTTTGGGGCTTTTTGTGAGGGTCAGGATCTAACCATAGGGTAGCTAACAAATTTGTGACTTTTATTAATGCTAATGTAAGACAGTGAGCTTTGTCAGTTCATTTGTTTAGGGCTTGAGTCTCCTCAAAAAAGCAGTCACTGAGGTTTTTTTCCTTGCTAATTCACTTGTTTTTGGCATTGATCTGCTCAGAGTTCCAAGAGAGGCAGTTTCTAAAGTTAAACCTGACTCAGAGTTCTGAGATTGTAGTTGCTCATTGGAATGTGACAAGCTGTAGAATTCTGAAGAAAATGGAGAACATAGTATGATTATAGTGATTTATATATAAAAACTTGGAGACATTTTGGGTTAATAACTAAGATATTACGTACAGCAGGGCAGCTAGGTGACCCAGTAGAGTGCTGGGCCTGGAGTCAGGAAGACTCTTCTTCCTGAATTCAAATCTGGCCTCAGACATTTACCACCTATATCACTTAATCCATTTTGCCTTAGTTTTCTCATCTGTAAAATGATTTGGAGAAGGAAATGGCAAATCACTCCAGTATCTTTGCCAAGAAAACCTAAAGAGGATCACAAAGAGTAGGACACAATTGAACACAATTGAACAACAACAAAATACACAATAGAACTGTTCTAGGATTATGGAACAAATGTAATTTGCCTGATCCTAGACAGAAGATAATTTAGTTATTAGCCATTGGCTACAGTGAAGTTGTTAACAAAGAGGATCCAGAAGAATAAAAATTAAGAAAGGACAGATTTTAGAACTGTTAAAAAAAAGACAGTAACTCTATAGAAGGGTTATATTGTTATCTATTGTTGCTGAGAGATGGAAAAAAAGGAGAATCCTGAAAAGAAACAGAGTTGGAGGAGCTTTTTGCCACTGCTTCTGGAGAAGTAAGCCTGAATTAAGTAAGCCTAAATTAAGCCTGAAGCTGGAAGGTGATGAATACTGCAGCTACTGATAAGAAATAAGTCCAGCTGAGAAGAGAAACTGCTTGGAAGCTAAAAATCAGAGAAATCACTGTTTATTGACAACTTTGGCTGAAATGGCATGACTGGTGAGGAGTTACTCACGCACAATATAGTTCAAATCAGCCTAGTATTGGAAGCATCTGTTCAACAAAGAAGCTAAGTCCTACCAAGGGACTTTGTGTACACTTCCTAAGAGAGAAAATGGACACCAAAGTTTATAGTTTCAGAATAATAAATTATGCTGAACTTATGTATTTTTCCCACTTGTGTGTCTTCTTGCTAGGTTTCTGTGTGTCCACTCTTCCCCATAGATACTGAGTTCTTTTATGGAAGACTGTGATCCTGGTGTATATAAAGACTGTGATGTATTTAGTATTCCTGCATTGGCCTTAAAGGTGTACCTGTGGTGTTATTCTTATTGATATCACTTTTATTGTTAAGTAAGTGGTGATGTTTAAGACCCAGGGCATAAATCGGAATCATACCAAAGAAGATTCAAGAGGCCTAGGAGTATAGTGGAACTCTATTTACCCACAATAGGGTCACCCATAGTACTTGGAGAGAATATGAGTATAGCCATGTGATGATTTTTCTTTAGTACTCTAGACCTGTCAGTGTTAGGGAAAGCTGAGGTGATAAACCAAGTGAATGTAGGCGTCCATAATAGAGGCATGCCACATAGGTAGGAGTAACATAAGCCTTCAAAATGTAGAGTGAGTGACTAGGGGAATTGCTATTCTGACCTGATTCTGATCAGAAATCAAGGAAGAAATGGTTGCTGAAATAAAAATAATAGGAATCTGGGGAACAAGTGACCACTCCATCAGAGAAAGGCATAATCTAACATGTACTGTTGATTCTGGGAAAGCTGATATAAAAGGGTTCAGAGAAATGTTAAGTGGAATCCAATGGCCTAAAGTTTTGAAGGGGAAATTGACTGAAAAAAGATAGAAAACTCTTAAAATAAAACTCTGACATGAACAGAAATGATTCTGAGAGGAATAAAAAGAGTTGAATAAAGAGATCAATGTGGATATATGAGAATCTCATCAACACTGCAGATTTAATAACTGATGAAGAATAAAAGAAGTATCATTGTCTTGTAAGAATTTTTGAGAATGCTAAATTTGGGGAACATTACTATACTGTTGGTGGAGCTGTGAACTGATGCAGTCAGACTAGAGAGCAATTTGGAACTTGCTCAAAGGGCTATACGACTTTGTATACCCTTTGGCCCAGCAATATCACTACTAGGTCTGTATCCCAAAGAGATCCAAAAAAGGGGGTGGGGGGGACATATCTGCACAAAAATATTTACACCAGCTCTTCTTTGTAGTGGCAAAGAATTAGCAATTGAGGGAATGCCCATCAATAGGAAAATGGCTAAACAAGTGGTAGCTATGATTATAATGGAATATTACTGCACTATAAGAAATGATGAGCAGGCTGATTTCAGAAAAACCTGGAAAAACTTATATGAACTGATGCAAAGTGAATTGAGAAGAACCAGGAGAACACTGTGTATAGTAACAGCAATTCAGTGTAATGATCAACTGTGAATGACTTAGCTTTTCTCAGCAATACAGTGATCCAAGGCAATTCCAAATGACTCACGATGAAAAATTCTATCCACCTCCAAAGAAAGAGTGGATGGAGTCTGAATGCAGATTGAAGTATACTATTTTTCACTTTCTGTATTTTTTGTGTGTGTTTTTTTCCCTTTGGGTCCATGTCTTCTTTCATAGTATCACTAAGAAGATAATATGTTTTGCATGTTTGAACATGTATAACCAAATTGCTTATTGTCTCAGGGAGTGGGGAGATAAGAGTGGGAGAGAGAAAATCTGAAACTCAAAAAAATTTTAAACAAATGTTAAAAATTATCTTTACAAACTGATGTTAAGTGAGCATAACAGGAGAACACTGTACACAGTAACAGCAACACTATGCAATAACCAACATTGATAGACTTACCTCTTCTCAGAAATACAAGGATCTAAGACAATTCTAAAAGACTCATGATGGAAAATGCTATCCACATACAGAGAAAGAATATGGAGTCTGAATGTGGACTGAAGCACACTATTTTTTCTTTCTCTTTTTTTTGTTTCTTCTTTCTTGTGCATTTTCTCTTTGGTTCTAATTCTTTAAAACATGACTAATGTGAAAATATGTTTAATATGATTTTATATATATATATAGCCTATATCAGATTGCATGTCATCTTGGGGAAGGGTAAGCAGAGAGAGGGGGAGTAAATTTAGAGCTCAAAATCTTATAGAAGTGAATATTTAAAGCTAGAAAAATAAAATAAAATCATAAATGTTCAAAAAATTGTCTTGACATGTAACTGGGGGAAAATAAAATATTACTTTTTAAAATGAATGCTAAATTTGCCAACCAATAAAAAAGATCTGTTTAGCAATTTCATGAACAAGATGAAGTAAGTATAAGAGAAGGAAATTTTTTTTTCACTTTTCTCTTCCAAGGAAAATGATTTTTGGACTGGCATGCATACAAAGAACAGTGATGGATTATTATGAGTAGCACTATTCCATAAAATAGAGAGAAACAGTTGAAGGAAAAACTGACTTTTTTAAAAGCTTGGCAAGATATCCAAGTAAACAAAGTCATCCTAAGGCCATTCAAGGATGAAAATGGAAGGAGGATTGTAAACAGAACAAAAATGGAAAAGATTTGTTAAAAACATTTAAACAAATTGTTTTCTCCTTCAAGGATAGCAGAGCCACCACACTTGGACCCCAGCATAACAATCCTCAAGGTGCTTGTAGACAAAGTAGAAATATCATTCAAGAAAACAAAGATGGGGGCGGCCAAGTAGCACAGAGATTAAGAGCACCTGCCCCAGATTCGGGATGACCTGGAGATCAAATCCTGGGCTCAGGCACTTAGCACCCACCCAGAAACACCTGGCCATGTAACCTTGAGCAAGTTACTTAACCCCGATTGCTTTAAAAAAAAAAAAAAGAGAACAAAAATGGGAAATGCAGCTAGGCTGGATAAAATACACAGAGGAGATCTATAATGGAGGTGATAATTTGTAGAAGATTGAGAAACCAATATAGTAGAAATATGAAAGATAGAAAGATACCAAAAGCATAGGGGGAAGAAAGAGCTCAGACTGTATTAATACTGAGAGAGAGAAAGAGAGGGACAGAGAGAAAGAGAGAGAGAGGAGAGAGAGGGAGAGAGATAGAGAGCCAGAGAACATTAATAACTTTCAACCTATATGCCTAACTCTCCCATTTATGCAAAGTTTTTAAGAGAGTTATCTAGACATAAACCATGGACATCTTCAAGGGCATTAATATGTGGGCTTTTCACAAGCAATATTCAAATGGACTGCTGTCTTTGCCATCTCACAATTAATTGAAAGGTGTAAAGAATATAAAGATTCCATCTGACTTTTTGTTTCCTGATTATGAGAAAAAATTTTGAAGGAGTAGAATAAAATGTCACCTTGCGGGTTCTTTTATAACAAGGTGTTTTCCATTCATATGTAATGGGGATCTGATGCTCAAACAGATTTTTGGGAGATTGTCTCTCCATAAGCAGATGAGGGGAGCCTGTACCTGGGATAGTCATGATGACACTCAAGTGAAGTGCCTTGGAAAGACCACGAGGCATATTTTCTAGTTCTGTTGGCCAACCACATGTTGAAGACGAGACTTGTTGACTGGATGCAGGAACTTTCCAAAAGGCCTGTCAGCTTCAGCTTCTTCCTCTTTGGCCCCATTTGGTAACTCCTTAGCTTATAGAATCCAGTGAGAAATCATTCTGAAAGAGGAGAAGCTTTAGGGCCTCTCCTCCTCTGAGATCCTGTGACTCCCCTTTCCTGCACCCCAAAAGGCTTAGGTCCTTGATCTTTTCACTTTTGTCCTTCACTTTAAATCCAACTCAGTGGAGGCTGAGAGGAAGATTCATCTGGGAATTGAACTGGTTTGAGCCTACTTCCACTGCTGCTATCCTAGACTGAGGTGGCGTAGGGGAGAATATGTCCCTTAGGTGTTGGAAAAAAAATATATGTTCTTGCTATATCTTCAAATTTAATGTCCCATTGTAAAAGTTATCCAATATTAAGCCATTAAATGAAACTTGGGTACCAGAGACTGGAACCTAATTGGGGGAGAGGGACAGACAGATTGTGTGTGTAGGGAAAGGAGCTTGAGTGGATTAGATTAGTAAAGAAAGAACCCCTCTTTAGAATTCCAAAGGGAAGAGGAAGTAAATGAAACCTAGACTTCAGTAGGGAGGTACACATACATAATATCATTCAGGATTCCTTGGAAGATGTAATGGAAATAGGCGTATTAAGTGACCCTCTGACAATAAACATCAGTTGAAGCACAGCACAGGGAGGTGAGTTCTTACCAAAGTTATCCACCACTGTGATGTGGTAGATCCCCTCCCAGATGGAGGAGGTATTTACTGTGAATGGTGAGGTTCTCTGGATGCTCCCAAATGAGAATGGCATCATTCTGATTGCCTCAAGTCCCAGCACTTTGCAAAGCTTCCTGGAAGAGATATATAATAACTCAAAGAAGTTTGGACCATCTATCCACACAGGAAAGCCTGCATAGGAAAGCAGAGGAAGAATGTCTAATGCTCAGATTTCAGTATACATGCGGATGAACATCCTATTGAGTTTGTCCAACATTATGTAGATTTGGTAATGATGGAAAATCTTTAAGCTGAGTCCAGAGTTGAAAGGGAGGAGGAGAGGGATCTGGATGGCTCTGGGGAAATGGCAAAGCTCTTTCCTGACCCCCAACCTTCCATGAAATCAAAGATTCATCTTTTCAGTACTAACATTTTAATAATAACAGCTAGTACTTATATAGTGCTTTAAGGTTTGCAAAGTGTTTGGTCTCATTTGATTCTTATGGAAACCTGTGAAGTTGGTTGCTACTACTATCCTCATTTTATAGGTGAGGAAGTTTAGGCAATATAAGTGACACCCAAAGTAACATACCTAGTATCCGAGGAAGAACTTGAACTCAGGACTTCCTGATTCTAAATCCCCCACTCATTCCACTATATGACCTAGCTGCCCATATTGCTACATGGCAGGCAGTAAGTCAATTAATATGCATTTATTAGGTGCTTTCTATGTGCCAGATACTGTGCTAAACCCTGGAGACACAAAGAAAGACCAAAGATTGTACTGGCTCTCAAGAAACTCACCATCTAGTGGAGGTAAGAACATGGAAATAACTGTCTACAAACATATACAAGATAAACTGGAACTATCAGCAGAGGGAAGGAACTAGCATAAAGGACGAATCAGGAAAAGTTTCTTAGAGAAAGCAGGATTTCAGCTGGGGCTTGAAGGAAGCCAGAAAGCAGAGATGAGGAGGGAGAGTAGTCCAAGCATGAGGAACAGCCAAAAAAATACTCAGAGTTTGGAGATAGATGAAGTCTCTCACTGGAGGCAGAGCAGAGGCCAGTGTCACTGGATTTTAGAGTATGTTAAGGTGAGGGGGGAGTAAGAAGTAAGACAACTGGAAAGATGGAAGGGGCTATGCTATGTTATATTTGATCCTGAAGTTGTTAGGGAGTCACTGGAGTGTGTTGAATGAATTGTGGGTGTAGGAGGGGAAGGATGTAGTTTGATCTGCACTTTAGAAAGATTAATTTGACATTTGAGTGAGGATGGACTGGGGGTGGAGGGGGGAGACATGGGTCATGGAGACTAACTAGTAGGCTACTTATTATAGTAGCCCAGGTATGAAGTGATAAGGGCCTGTGCCAGGGTAGTAGCAGTGTCAGAGGAGAGAAGGGGGCACATCAGAGAGAGAGAGATTACAAAGAGATTGCAAGAGGACTTGGCAACAGTTTTGGACTTGTGAACTGAGTGAGGATGACTTCTACTTTTCAAGCCTAGATGACTGGAAGGATGATGGTGCCCTTGATAATAATAGCCATATTAGGAAGATGGGAGGGTTTAGGAAGAAGGATGATGAGTTCAGGTGTGGACATGTGAGTTTAAGATGTCTATAGGATATCCAGTTCAAGGTATCCAATAGCTATTTGGAGATGTGAGCTGGGTGGTTAGGGAAAGAGAAGTAGATCTGAGAATCATTAGCATAAACACAATAATTGAATCCTTAAGAGCTGATGAGATCACCAGGTCAAATAGTCAAGAGCAGCCCTGGGGAGCTTGCAGCCTTGAGGCCATAAGTGGCCTTCTAGGTCCTCAAGTACAGCCCTTTGAATCCAAACTTCACAGAACAAATCCCCTTAATAAAAGGATTTGTTCCCTAAAACTTAGACTCAGTCAAAGACCACACCCAAGGGCCTAGAAGGCCACTGTGCCTTTGATGCCACAAGTTCCCCACCCCTAGTCTCCAGAGAGAAGAGAAGAAAATTCAGGACAGAGTGCTGGGAAACATCCACGTTTTGTGGACATGACGTGGATAGAGACCTAGAAAAGAGACTGAGAATGAGTAGTCAGGTAGGAAACCTTAGAGAGAAGAAGGAATCAAGAAGAAGAGAACTACTGGCAGTCTCAAAATGTTCAGAAAGGTCAAGAAGGATGAGCATTATAAAAGGACATTGAATTTGGGGATTAAGAAATTATTGGTAACTTTGGAGAAAGCAGTTTGGATTGAATGATAAGGTCAAAAGCCAGACTGTAGAGAGTTGAGAACAGAGTGAACAATAAGGAAACAGTATCTTTGAAATTCCCAAAGTTGAATTGCATTATTCAGAAAATGGGATTTAATTAAGGCAGGGGTTCTTAACCTGGGGTACATGAACCTCAAGGTTACTGTGGACAGATTTTAGAGGATCCATAAACTTGGATAGGAAAAGAAATACATCTTCATTTTCACTAATCTCTAACTGAAATTTGACATTTTGTTCAATTATGAATTTTGAAAAAATTAGTCTGAGGAAGGGCCATAGGCTACTTTGGTCTGCTGAAGAGGTTCATGACACAAAGCACCCCTGAAATAGAGGGTCATTGTGGATTTGAGTGATAGCCAGCAAACTTATGGCTTCAGTGTGTGTGTGTGTGTGTGTGTGTGTGTGTGTGTGTATTTTACGTATAAATTATTGGACCAGATCTGTGATTTTACTGGTTTAGGGAACCCTTTGTGAGGAAATTCATTTTATCTATACAGATCAACACCTGCTCTGCAAGTATTAGCTCTAAAGAATTGGTAATAAGGCACTGAGAAGTTTACTGACTTGCCTAGGTTGGCAGAGTCATTATTTGTCAGAGACAGGACTTGAATATAGGTCTTTCTGTTGTTGGGACTAGCTTTCTCTCCATTTCCCCATGCTTCCTCTCCGGCTCAAGTTATAAATACCTTAAAGAGTTCTTTTAAACATCTTCACTAATCACAGCAGAGCTAATTTATTTTGTATTTTACAGTATTACTCCTCCAAATCATATCCTTAAAGCAGACAGGTTCAAAAAAATTTTTGATCTGGAAGAACAAATAGGGCTTAGCTAAGGATCTGTATTTGTCAACATTTTGTAGCAGTGCCCAAATGTGAATCAATCAAAAGTACCCAAGACAGCATGTAACAAAATAATCACAAAAGCCCCTAAGATCCTATAATTCCGTTTTCCTAAAATAAATGAACAGAACATTTTCTTTCTTTGTTAGTATCTTACTCTGGTCACCTATATCCTTTTCATTCTCATTTTGCTTTTTGTGTGTGTGTGTGTGTTCTTTTCCTCCCTTGAACTCCTTATCTCTCTAATCCCTTATCCTTAATGTTCTTGCTTTATCTTTCACTCCGCCATTTTCTTCCCTGTTTTCTAAGCCTATCTCCCTCCCCAAGCAGGACTCCCCAGGCTTTGCCTGCCCTCTGATCCTGCCTTCCCTTCCCAGGACGGTTTTTTTCCCCCATCTCTTTCATTTCCCTCACAGCTATCTGAGCAGTACAATACTGGAAGCCGGGCTGGCACACTGACAAAAAAAAGAGAAGAACAGTTGGAAAGAAAAGTTTGCTCATAAAGAAGGAGAGAAGCATCTTAAAAATATCTGTGGGAAGGTGTTTGCCAAATCATCTGCTTCTTCAGATGTGGAACTTACAACAATATGGTTTCAACTTCTGTGGAGGAGGGCTACGGTGAAGCGCCTTCAGGTTGTGAGATGCCTGAGTGGAGATAGGTGGAATTCTCCTGTGGATTACAGACTGCAGCAACTCAGCCCTGAAAAGAATACAAGATTTCTCCCCCCCAGCCCTCACCCCTGGCCCTATCCCCACCCCATTTCTTTTCTGTTGCTGGAATTCAAAGAGCCAAATTCTGCCCTTAGATGTGAGTCATGATTCCCACTGAAGCCAAGGAGCTCATATGTATGTATTCAAAGCAAGTACTGGACCTTTGGGATCTGGGTTAAATAACAAAAAGCCAAATCGTTTGTTTGTTTATTTGCTCAAACCTTTATAAATGAACTACAAGGAATGCTGCACCTGAGTCCTTTATTATAATCATTAAAATATAAATACACAGTCGAATTTAAGTTCCTATAAGGGCATACAGAATAATAACACTACATCTTATCCTGTACCCTTATTTAACTAAACCAAAGCTCTATGGGAATAGAAGCAAAAGTAAATTTCTGAGGGGCCAGTTCTGCAGGGAGAAAACTCTGCTGTCCTCTCTAGAGAATTTAACAACAGGGACTGAAACACAAGAATAATTCGGTGGGTTTTAAAACAGTGTTCCCTGTAAATTTCATGAAAACCTCCCACCTGGTTTTTATTTGTCTCTACATAGTTGAAGGTCCAAGGTTGTCCTGTGATCTTTGGTCAGAAATGTGAAGTAGCCACCAAAGGAAGAGCCCCTGCTCTGGTGGTACCCACTGTCCCTCCTTTAGGCACTCGGAGTCCCTAGAGTTCCATTCTCCACTTTTGATCAGCAGATCAAAGTCCAACTTCATATCACTCACACTTTAAAGAGAATTGAGTTTTAATCCTTGTTACCAATTAGCAGGGTATTTACATTTTAAGCCTCACTCAATAGCTAGCTTGGGTCTCACCATTCAAAAAACAATTTAACACACTTTAAGGTCTACTATGTGCAGAACACTGTGCAGGCAACTGGGGATCCCCAAGACCAGGGGGAAAAATGTGGAGATAGTTCCTGCTCTCAAGAAACTTACATTCTTTAGGAAGAAAGACATCATTGACAATAAAACAAAAATAACATAATATAATACAAATACCTTGAGGATTTACAACAGCAAGAATTAAAAGTCTGATATATAATAAAATGAAGGAACCACGGGCATGGCTTGCCCTAGTCCTTTGAGACTATGCTAATTATTTCCAAAGGCCCCTTGGCTAGCCACCCACAGTTTCAAGGTATGCCTCAAATGCTTTGACGCTTTGGGTACCAGGGGCTGATTCTTCTGGTTTAGAGAGTAGGAAGCAACCGAAGTGCTGGTCAAGACTATTTCTGGGAGACTAAAAGGAACATGGTGGAGGCATGGGGAGGAATATAAGGTGTCTTAGCCTTAGACCATGAGCTGGAAGTGGGACTAAAACTTCCCACTGCTGGGGAATCCTGGAAGGTGAATGCCAGGGTGCAAATAAATAATACCATGGAAAATCCTTTACAGATGGTACAGAATGAATAAAGAAGAAAGAAAAAAAAAACAAAAATGTATTTGCCTGTGTAAAAGCAATGCTAATCATGATAATTTATTCTTAATTATCAAGCAGCAAAATTATCTTCTGATATGTGAGTTAGATTACCTTTGTTGTGAGTTTTGTTAGATTACAACACTAAACTCTTTACAATTCCTTGCCCCCGTAGTATAAAATTGTCTATTCATGCCATAAAAATCTGAGAGGGAGAGTTTTAGTGTAGTAAGATGAGATGAGAGGCCATTCTACTTCTTTTTAAGAGGGACTAAAACCATCTCACTATCTTCTGGTAGTTAGGATAAACCATCCTAGTCTCTAATTAAAATGATACATAAACCAGACCACTTCCTTTCTCTCTTTCTCTTAAGTACTGGTTGTAAAATTTGACCCTAAAGAAAAAAAAATCTCTTAGAGGCTTTCCAACCATTTTCATTGTTTGACATGCTTGTAAATTTCTAAATTTGCTAATATATGGTTAAATTCATACATTTATTGAGTGCCTGCTATATAGTCATCATGCTTTGGGAAGGGAATTAGCACATAACCACAGACAGAAAAAAAAGTGATGTAGGGATCAGATGGGGAGAGGAGGAAATAATTCTGGTAAAGAAGGCAAGAATAGAGTAATGTAATGGTGTAGCAGAAAGAACACTCAGTTAAGAGTTAGAGTAAAAAGATCTGGGTCTAGGACTGGCTTAGACCCTATCTATGTAAATTTAGACAAGTAAAAACATTTTGTGGATGACAAGCTGAGTTTATAGATGAAGACTTGCCAAGGAAAGAATTTTGTTGATTATCAAGTAGAACTTAGGGGCTCTCTCAAACCCAGCTAGCAGATTGGGTCCCCAGAACAATGTTACTGCTTCCCTCAGCGTTCTAACGGTAACCCTAGAGAGTTGAGAAGTTAAGAGGTTTTTCCCCTAATTCTGTTGATCATAAGGACCCATCTGTACTCTTTCCCCCCCATATCATTGTCAATATTTCCCTAATATCATCTAACCAGTGACTACTGCCTCAATACCATTTTGACTAGTTGCTTTCTCTTTGATATAAATTAACCAATGAATTATCAATTAGCTTTCACAGAGAATTTTTACTGAGAAAATGTCGCAAGAACAAAATTACAAAAACCCTAATCTGCAGCCCATTCTCCCCTATCACCTTTGTTCCTGGGAAGGGTGAGCTCAAACTTAAAATTTCTGCTACCAAGTAAACTTCTGGGTGTGGCATAGCTGATGAATGAATGACTTCCCTGTTTGTAGGACATGGTTTCTCAGCTCCTGAGTTAATTCACGACCAGGCTAGATGAAAGAGGTCAATCATTCCAGCTGGCTCCTCACTGGACTTGGCTGCTCTGATTATGGGAAGCCTCTATTAAGAATTCCAGCTGCTATACCTCTGGTGGCTCTTTTAACCTTTAGAAGTTTACAAAGTTGTAATCACTTCCATTTCATCACCAACTTTCATTCATCTGAGATAGAGAAACAATGTACACAACAAATACAGAAAGATATGAGCTTTATGCATTCAGGTCCATATGGTGACTGGATGAGGAGATAAAGCAGCATTGACACTTCAGCTGCTGTTGCCTCTGTCTCTGCACCTGTGGACTTAGGGCACTTATCTTACCCCTAAAACTACCAGAGAAAGAGAAAGAGCTTTCTTTAGTTCAAGTCTTTTGCATGCACACTCAATTCTGGCTCAGCAGCCAATTCAAAGCTTTGATTTTGTTTCTGTGTCATCACTAAATAAACCAAGAAGAAATAGTCTATCATCATTTAGAACATAGGGTCATAAAGCCAGAGCAAGGTGGGACTTTGGAGGCCATTGAGTCTTTATTTTACAGGAAATAGAACAGATAGGTAGGTGGTGCAGTGGCTAGAGTACAGAGCTCAGAGTTAGGAAGACTCGAGTTCAAATGTGATCTCAAATACTAGCCGTGTGACCCGGGGCAAGTCCTTCAACTTCTATTTGCCTCGATTTACTCCTCTGTAAAATGAGATAGTAAGAGCACCTACCACTCACAAGGTTGTTGTGAGGGTCATATCAGATAATAATTGTAAAGTGCTTAGCCATGGTTCCTGGCACATAGTAAGAGCTATATAATTGTGAGCTATTATTACTATTGTTATAGACTGGACGAGAAGGAAGGGATAAAAGAGGGAAAGATTATCTTCATAAATATATGAAAGACCAAGCGAAGGGTAGCTACAGAAAGAAATAATGAAATCAAGGGGACGAACAGGTATAGAAAGAAGGAAATGAGCTCAGCTTTAGACCTTTTGAGGTTAAGGTATCTATGGGACGCTCAAGTGGAGATGTTTTATTCTTTATTTCTCTCCTTAGTATAAGGTACTGTGCTTGATCCACAATAGGCATTTAATAAATACTCATCAACTGAATCAAAAAGAGAAGGAGGAGTTAAAGATACAGATTCTGTAGTCATCTGCAAAGAAGAGGTAGCTGAGGGGCGGCCAGGTGGCTCAGTGAGTAAGAGCACCGGCTCCAGTGTCGGGATGACCTGGATCAAATCCGGGCTCAGATACTCAGCACCACACCCAGAAATAACTGGCCATGTAACCTTGAGCAAGTTACTTAACCTCGATTGCTTTAAAAAAAAAAAAAAGAAGAAGAGGTAGCTGAAGTCGGTCGTTAAACTACAGAGAGAAGAGGGCCAAAAATCCAAAGATACTTGGGAAATACACATTTAAAATGAAGAGTGAATGCAAAGGAGAAAATGAAGAAGCCATTAGAGAGGTAATATAGGTTGAGTACATAATTATTATACAACATTTATATATAATTTTAAGGTTCACAAAGCACTTCACCTCATTTGAACCTCACACTAACCCTGTGAGGTAGGTACCACCATGCAGGTAATAATGTCCCCATTTTACAAATGGTATATATTCAAATAAATCAAGGGACCATAATCACAGAGACAATAAGCATCAGAAGAAGGTTTTAAGCCCTAGCTTTCCAGAAAATTTCTCTGAAGACAATGAAAGAGAAAATATCAGTCAGGAAGGAGTGATCGGCGTCAAAAGATACAGACAGGTCAAAGAGTTTTAAGACTGAAAAAAGGCCATTGGATTTTTCACTGAAAAGGTCACTGATGATTCTTGAGAGGGAAGTAACAGAGAATGGAAGAGGAGTAAGTTTAAATTTAAGGGGCTAATGACAGTGGGTAAAGAAGTCTAGGACTTGGGTGTAGGTAACTTTCAAGAAGCTTACAGTGAAGGGGAGAGAGATGGGACTGTCGCTGGATTGTACAGAAAGGTCTGGAGAAGACCTTTTTATATCTGAAAGTGTTTGCAAGCATATCTGCAGGAGCCATTGAAAGGGAAAAGATCTAAGAAAACCAACAATGACAGGGATGACTTCTTTAATAAAGTCTAGGGGAGAATGGGATCAAGGGTCCAGATTAACCCTAAGTACTAAGGATCCTTTTTAAGATCTTAAGGAAGGAGAGAAAGGATAATAGAGAAGAAGCTGAGGAATTTTGTATAGGATGTCCTCAATGTTCTAAACTGAAATATTTATGACATTTAATTCGTTCATTGTTCGTTGTGCAACATTTATATTCATCTATAGGAATAGCATGTGTAGCAAAACAGAAACCTGGATTTGGAGTTGTGAAGACCTAAATTCAAATCCCTCCCCAGACACTGACTAGTGGTATGATCTTAGGCAAGTCACTTAATTTCTATTTGCCTGAGGCAGTTCACTACTACTTAGCTACTAAACTATAAATCAGTTAGGATCAGTAGGTAGAAAGAGCCCTCTATGATGCAGAAAGCACAAATATTTCCTGTAGGTGCCAACTTATTTGTCTCTTTATTTTTCCAATTTTTTTTCAGCAAAGTAGTATATAAATTCATGTACATGTAAACTACTACCAGATTACTACCATTTGGCCTATTAAAACACTCAATAGTCTAGCAAATTGCAAGAGGTACTTAAAATGAAATTCTAAGGCTGATGAGGCAGAACTAGTTTTTTTTTAAGGGAAATTCATAAGAGTTGCAAATACTGGAAAAAAAAGAAATACATTTATACCAGCAAAATAACCAAATTGTTCTGTATTGTAGTAAACCTTAAAAAATAATGTTTATGGGTCATACTAGCTACATCCTGGCATACAGAAGGAAAGTTATAGTCTAAATTATACATAGTAATTGTTTATGTAAATGTTTATTGTAGTTTGGGTAGTGACTCATTTAAGTCTCTGTGACCTTTGATTGATGAGATGGGTTACTGCTTGAAAGTCAGAGTTGCAATAAAAATAAAATGTTAGTTTGGTATTTTTTCAACTCCATCACAGATAGCAAAACCAAAGAGATTGTTGGTATTATTAAATTTTATTCTTTTATTTTTTTGTAGCAGGCTAATACACTTTTTTTTCTCAAAGCTCATTACACAAGGAATATGATAGTGACTTCATTTTTTTAATACATAAAAAGACCCAAACAATGAATCACAGACTCTATCCTGAAAGGAACTTTACAGGCAATCAGGTCCAACCCTCTCATTTTACAGATAAGGAAACTGAGTCACAGAGAATTTAAGTGACTTATCCAGGGTTACACTGCTAATAAGAGTTTGAGGCAGGAATCAAACCCATTTTCCTGGGTATAGAGCCTCTGAAAGCTAAGATCAAAAAGAAATGCGATGGTAGGTAGGCACAGTCTTTTTCCCTACAGTTTTTTTTCCCTTTGTGAATGTGTGTGTATATATTTTTGACTAATGTCCTCTTCTGGCATCTCATTATAATGACTGTCTCCCCATTGCTTAGCACAATGCCTAGTATATAAGTAGGTACTTAATAAATGCTTCTTCGCTGACTTTGCCAGAGTTCAAGCTCCTGAAGGTCCTTCAGAATTGAAAAGTCTTTAAAGTACTGTTTCAGCAATAGTTTACGAGTTTATCATCTGATGACCAACTTAGCTGAATTCCAAGAGGCTTATCACCCTGTGGTCCCCAGGTGATATAATTCTTTTTAACCACAAAAAAACTCATGAAAATCATCTGCTGAAGCCCAGAGAGGTTGAAATCTGCATCACTAGAGGGAATATCCTTAGTGATGAAATATCACCTCTTTTGAAATATTGATGTATTTATGAATATAAAGTATGCACAATAGAGAAGGAGGGGGTTTTATTTTAAAGCAATTACTTGATTCAAAAACTGTACAGCCCAATTAGCAACGATCTCCCCATAAGTTAATCTATGAAAAGCAGGCTAAAGCAGCGACAAAGATTAACCAATCAATAAACATTCATTTAGAATATAACATCTAAAGTCCTGTTTGTCTTAAAGTACTACATAAATGCTAATAATAACAATAATAATCATTATCATTATTAACATGTGCTAGACTCTTTGCCAGGTACTAAAGATACAAAGGCAAAAAACAAAAGGGTCCCTGCTTTCATGAAGCTTACATTCTTTTGGGAAAAACAACAGGTAACCAGAAGTAACATGATGTTTTATAAATCCAAATATCTCACTTACTGGGGGAAGAACTCACTGTTTACAAAAACTTTTGGTAAAATTGGACAACA
Source organism: Petaurus breviceps papuanus (assembly GCF_028583685.1). Lineage (NCBI taxonomy): Eukaryota > Metazoa > Chordata > Mammalia > Diprotodontia > Petauridae > Petaurus > Petaurus breviceps. The sequence goes on from NW_027187323.1 coordinate 8,567,830, forward strand.
GTCTGGCAGGAGTTAGGCAGAGACAAATACCTCAACCCTATACCAAGACAAGTTCCAAATGTATATATGCAACTTAGATATAAAATGTCACATCTTAAATCAGAGCAGCAAGGAAGAAATTACCTTTCACATCAATCAATAGGGAAAAAATTTGTGAATAACAAATGATAAAGAGTATCTTCCAAGAGAAAATGGACAATTTCAATTATGTAAAATTAGGTTTTTATAGAATTTAATGTAGCAGAAATTAGAAGGGAAATAGGTAACTGGGGGAAAAAAAATCTTTGCAACAAATTTCATCTGATAAAGGTCTCATTTCTAAGTTATGTAAGTAGTTGATTTAAATTTCTAAGACTAAGAACTATTCCCAAATAGATAAATGGTCAATGGGTATGAACAGGAAGTTTTCAAAGGAAGAAATTGAAGCCATCAGCAATCCTATGAAATCATTCTCTAAATAACTATTGATCAGAGAAATACAATTGAAAGAACTTTTAGATTCTACTTCACCCTTGTCAGGGTAGCAAAGATGACAGAAGAGGAAAATGACAAATGTTGGTAGGGCTGTGGGAAAATAAGCACATTGATGCACTCTTGCTGGAGCTGTGAATTGGTCCAACCATTCTGGAAAGCAATTTGAAACTATGCACAGAAAATCATCAAAATATGGATTATCTTTTGACCTATTCAGACCACTACTAGTCCTGTACCCAAAAGCAACCAAAAAATATGTACAAAAATATTTAAAGGGTTCTTTTTGTAGTAGCCAAAAACTAAAAACTTGTAGGATGTACTTCTGGGGAATGGCTAAACAAAGTGTGGTATGTGATGAATGGAAAGGAATATCATTATACCATAAGAAATGATGAAATAGACAATTTCAGAAGAAACTGGAAGACTTGTATCAATTGATATAGAAGGAAATGAGAAGAACTAGAACAGTTTTTATAATAGTAACAACATTATAGAGAAAAACAACTTTGAATTACTTTAGAACTCTGATCAATGCAATGATAAAGCATGAGTCTGAAAGAATAAAGAGGCAGCTAGGGGTAAAATGTATAGAGCACCAAGACTAAAGTCAGGAAGACCTGAGTTCAGATTTGGCTTCAGATACTAGCTGTGTGACCCTGGGCAAGTCCCTTTGCCATTATTTGTTTCAGTTTCTTTGTCTTTAAAATGGGGATAAGAATTGCTACTAATTACTACTCCTTGAAAGGCTGTTGTGAGGATCAAATGAAATAATAACTGTAAAGTGCTTTGCACAATACCTGGCACATAGTAAGCTCTATATAAATGTTAGTTATTATTATTATTAATAAAGATAGAGCATGCCACTCACCAACAGACAGGTGATAAAAGAAACATGCATATTAAGACATAGCTAATGTGGGAATTTGTTTTGTAGTATATAAAGATATATAGAGGGAGTTAAAAAATTCATTTGTTTAATGGGGGTACAGTGGGACAGACAGATTAACTTTAAAAAAACCACTTCTTACCTGAAAAAAATTTTTTTTTCAATAATTTAAAATAGAGAAGTTTGTATTTTATCCTGGAAGTAATAGGAAGTTGCTGGGGATCTGTGAACTGAGGAGTGACATCGTCAGAAATGTGCTTTAGGAATAACACCTAGACAGTTTTGTGGAGAATGTGTTATAGAGGGGAAAGACTTGAGATAGAAAAAAAAAATTCAGTTTTGTATTACCAGGTTGTAATAGACAACAAATTAACATTTATTTTTAAAAAGAAATAACAATACATGACTAAACAGTATTTAATGAAAAAATCTTTCCACTGAATGCATTTTCAGTTTCTAGTCCTAGAACCACAAAAAGTATTGGAGGTTAGGATTAACAAGTAGTTTTTGGAAAAAAAAAAAAAGAATGAATCAATTTCCTTTCCTATTGTTCAATCTAATAGGTAGAGGACTGTAACCTTTCTTTTTTCCTTTTGTATCCAGTTCCTCTTTCCAGGCAAAAGAAAATGCTCACCTGGGGTTCAATTTTAAATGTCTTTTCACATCCCTCTGGTTTCCTGTGTCTCACTCTCACAATATGTATATTGTTCTTTTTATATTGTTTCAAACAATGGGAAAAATAAAATCTGAATTTCAGCAGAAATTCTCAAGTTTAAAGAGCATTTGGATATTTTATAGATAGTGAAAATATCTCAGTAGAGTTTAATGTTCTTAACTGGATACTGACAATTCTAGGGGCACGGCTAGAAGATTTGAATATCCCTACTTGCTCTGATCTATGGTCTCCAGGAATCTGGAATCTCTTCACTACATGTACCCTGCAAGTCATGGAAGACCTTTTTTCTTAATAGAGGCTCTCTCTCATGAGTTCCCTCATCTCCCCCCAAGTCTGTTCTCAAAATCAATCAATCTAACAAGAATTTATTAAGCACCTACCATGTGCCAAGAACCAAAAAAGACTAAGAAAATCCAAGGCATTCCTAGGCTGATGAGAAGAATGAGACCTTATGAGTTGCTCAAGAAGGCAAATAGATGAAAAAACATCAGTTCAGCAGGATCACAAACCATCTTTAATTTGGGAGAGAGTATAGGAAGATTGATAGGTTATTTTCTGATGTTTTACATATTTCTTAATGTGTACGATTGATAGGTTATTTTCTGATGTTTTACATATTTCTTAATGTGTACTTATGAGTCTTAAGTGTTTAAACATTTCTTTTATGATGGAGGAAATACATAGCTGTTCTATAACTAATACCTACTTTGTACATTGAGTTGCTTTTTGTAGAAACATTCTTCTTAATCCCTTTCAAGGAGATCCTAAAAATTAGCTATACCCAAGTTTTATTAAAGAGATTTTTCCTGGGTTTCTGGGATGGTGGCAATAAGTCAGATACTGTAAGAAAAGCCCGACTACCACCACCCCACCCCATTTTGGGGAGTAAAACTACCCCCAGGATGAATACAGCAATGCTTGAGCCCAAAGTCAGAACCTCTTATAGGTTGAGGAACTAATCTTGGGCCACTGAGTATATATTTATTACGCTCAATTTTGAATTATAATTCTTTGTGTACACATTATCCCCATATTCGATTATAATCTTCCTGAGGTAAGAGACTGTTTCCTTAACCAGTACCTATAACAGTGTTTTGTATATAATAACCACCTAATAAATATTCTTTTTAATAATATAATATGCAGAACTGAATTAATACATACAAAATCTCTTTCCACACTTTTCCAGGCAGAATGTTGTAGAGGTATACACAGCATGGGCATGCCTTTTAACATAAATCCACTGATACTTGAAGGCCCATGGAAACAAAAGTGCTTCCAAGCTACTCTCATCCCTCCTTGTAGAAAAGGAAAAGCTCACTGTGTAAGTAGCAGACAAGAGAAAGACCATTTTGTGAAAGCTTGAGAACTACAACTGAAGCATATGTGTGTGAATATAATGAACAAGATTTCCATAATTCACATGTGGAATTCTAGCTCAGCATGGTATAGCCATACCTCTTATGCTACTATATGTAAAGGTGCTCTCATTTCTGCAGGGAAATTAGGAAAATATCTCTACCTTCTCCTCATTAGGAGTTCTGCCCTACTAATTTATGAAACTGTAGCATAAAATATAGCCAGGACCTACACCCAGAAAAATGGGTGTAGCCAAGGGGTTCAATCCTGTCTGACCATTCCCTTGTCTCCTCCTTTATTCTTCCACTTACATTTACTTCAAGTGAGGGGAAAATGTAGCTATGGAAGGCAACATGATTCCTTTTCAGAAAAGTTCTAATGTGCTGCTCTTTCCAGTTTTTTTTTTCCTTTTCCCCTCAAATGGACACAGATGCTCTATTCTCATCGGTTGCCGTGTTCTCAGAAAGAGAGAAAAAAATTGCTGATAATATGGGTAACCTTCAGTGTAGGCATGCATAAAAATTTACTGAAAATCAGGTTGTGGTACACATTCTTATTTTAGATTTGCCCCTGTTAACATCTTTTAAATAAACAGGTGCATATACTTCCCCAAGCTGTCACTGTTGTTTACCCAGTCTGTACACTTAAAAATCTACTGATGGAATAGGCCCAACCAGCTTAGGTTTTACTTTCATAAATCAGTGCCTTGAAGTTTTGATGAAAAGACTTTCTTAAAGTCTAACCCAGCTCGGTTGTTAGAATATGAGCATCCCTATCAAAGATACTGCAAGAGTATCACATTTGTATGTTAATTTTAATTCAATAAATAGGCAAAATGATTATTATTAATAATAGCACTCAGCTTTCAGATAGTTCTTTTCATGTTCAAAGTGCCTGACAAACATTAATTAAATCACTGACAGTCAAATTAGATAAATATGTTCTCTGTATGTGCATAGATGTACCTTTCATACACACAATCTTACAAATCACATCACCACAGATCAAACATTTCTTGCCATCTGAACCTGGTTGGCTAACACTGATTGCAGGCAACAGATAATTACTATGAGAGATAATCATGAGAAGAGATTATATAATCTTTCTATCTTTTTTTTTTAAGTGAATTCATTCTTCATAAAAAGGCATTGGGTGAGCAAACTCCTGTAGACCAGAAGATACAGTCTGGTAGTGTCAAGGCAAGTTTATTCCATTACAGGGCTGACATAGCTGAACACTCTCTTAAAGAGATCATCTCCTAAGCAGAGAGCACTAATCATTCTTCATGGGCTATTGCATTCTTGGCCTCTCAGCCAGGGCCAATAGCAAAGAGGCTTTTAAAGCCAAATATGGTGATGATTTCAGTAATGTGGTATTTGTTGACTAAAGTTAATAATCCCTGGTCACTATTGACTAGAGAATCGTTCAGGGTAGCAAGTTGGATACATTAGGTTGTTCAATTCTTCTTTAAAAAAAAGTTGGGTTTTTTATTTTGAGATTTTTAAAAATATCGTTATCACTACTGAATGAAATTTTCCCTCTCTGACTTCCAGAATCCTTCCTTGTAGCTAATGAAAGAAAACAATACATGGTCCATATCTGACAAGGTATGCCTCATTTTGTACCTGTAGTCCATTACCTCTCTGCCAAAAGGAGGGAGGCATACTTCACTCTCAATTGCATGATTCTGTTTCTGAGGAATTCACACCCTCATTTAAATTTTTTTCCTAAATACATGTAAATATTTTTTATTTTGAAATTCTCTCCCTTCTTCCCCTACCCTCTCATTAAGAAGGCAAGCAACTATGATATAGGTAATAGATGTAGATTCATGCAAAACATTTCCATATTAGCCATTTTGTGAAAGAAAATACAGGCCCCTGCCCCCCCCCCCCAAACAAGAAAAATAAAATAAATAAGGATATTTCAACCTTTATTCAGACTACAGCATTTTTTTTATCACACATTTTTCAATTGAATGGCATAAACATTTCTTAAACCAGATCATAAAGCTGTGTCTTCCCATGGGACCTAACTCTTAGTGGGTTCCAATAAAAAGAAAGAACGGTAAAGGTATCCTACTTTTCAGTAAGACATTAAAAATCAAAGAACTTTTCATATTCTTTGCTTGGGATGACTTCAGAGGACCCTTTCAAATCTAAAGTTTTGCACTTTTACACATGGTCACTTAGGAATTATTCTTTACTTATCATCATAAGCTATTAGACAGCCTTGTGGCATAGTGGAAAGTGAGTTGGACTTGGGAGTAAGGAAGACCTGAATTAAAATCCTTCCTCAAACACACTGTAGCTGTATGATCCTGGGGAAGTTCATAACTTCACTGAACCTTAATTTTCTTTTCTGTAAATTGGTAATAACAACACCACCTACCTCACAGTGTTGTTGTGAGAGTTCAAATGAGATAATGTATTTAAAGTACTTCACAAACTTTAATGTGATATATAAATATTAGGCATATTAAGATGGTGACTGAAGGAGTTGGTGGGGAGAACAATTCCCTTTTCCTGTTAACAAGGATGTTTGAATTGGCTTCAATTCAATACAGTTTTGCACCCTGAGCAGTACTCAGTGACAAAGGATAATATAAAAAAGAATGGATAAGGAGGAAATTATGGATATAAAAATTAGAGAAATCTGGGAAGATCTTTTTGAACAGATACAGACAGAAACAAGCAAAACCAAAACAAGATACATAAGAACACTGAAAGGTAAAGGAAAAGACATCAGAAATCACTTTAATGTAGGGAATAATTATCAACCTTGAGAGAACTGATGAACCATAACTCCCTCTTCTCAGTGGAGGGCTGATAGACTATTAGTGCTGATTAAGGAATGAACTGTCTGGCATGGTGAGTGTGTAGGATTTGTTTTCCTTGGCTCTGATTCTTTGATACATGGGAGGCTTCTTTTGAAGTGGAGAGGGGCTATTGGAAAATGGTGGCAAAGTAGAAAATTATCAAAATTTTACAGAAAGAAAAAGAGGTATGGATACTTGCCTACAGGAATATGGTAGGAGAGATAAAATGTAATTAATTTTAATACAAAGGGTTAAAAGTACACAAGAAGGGTTCAAAGTGTGATAAGATTTCATAGAAGGGAATAATCACTTCTGGGGGAACATAGGAAATATCTACATTAAAAAGTGGCATTTCAGATGAGTCTTGAAGGATGGATAAGATTTTTAACAGGTTGTGAAGGTGGTTGTTTGTTCTTCTTTCTGGAAGAGGACCATGACATCAGGAAGAAGATACCATGATTTGCAAATGAATTGGATTTAAGTGAGGGAGGGTAGTACAAAGTCATCAGTCCTACTTTCCCCTCCAGAGCCATCTGGGTCCAGCCGCAAGTTATAGATCAGGATGACTTGAGATGGTCTCTAGTTGAGAAGGTAAGTTAAATTTGTAAGAATAGAATGGAGAAGGCAAAGGAAAGATTTTGAGCAAGATGATAACTGCTTTCAGAGCTAGACATCAAGAACGTTAATCTAGCTGTATTGCACAGAATCAATCAAGGATGGGAGAGAATTCAGGGGGACAGACTTATTAGAAGGATGTTGCAAAAGGTCAGGCAAGATAGAATGGAGAAGAACTGTAGTGGAAACAATAGAATTTGAAAGGAGTTGATAGTTATTTTCAATAGGAATATATGCCCTGTTATTAGATCTAGGGAAGGGGAGGGAAGGAATCAAAGATGATCACAGGTTGGTCCAGCTTGGCTGGAGGAATTGTGGTGCTAATAACATCCATAGGGAAATCAAGAGGCGCAATAGATCATGGCAGTAAGATGATAAGCTCAATTTTCGACACATTAAATACAGATGTCTAGTATAGTAACTACTTAGTTTTAGGTGCATGTTTGGAGCTTAGGAGAAAGATCAGAGATGAAGATAAAGATTTAGGCATCACTACCATAGAGGTGATAGTCGATATTGTAACAGTGGATGAAATTACTCAGAGAGAGACTGTCAATGGGGAAGAGAGCTGAGGTCAGAACTTTGAGGTGGGAATAGGAGGAATTGTCGGAGATGAAGGAAGAGAAATAGGATAGTCTAGTCTCAGAAGCCAAGAATGGAGAGAATAACATGGAGAAGGAGGCGGACAGCTGTTTGAATTTTCCCTTTCCTTATACCAGGACTTGTGTTTGCCAGGCTGAATTCTTATTTGGCTAGAGGAAAGAATATCTGATAACTGGAAAAAGTACCTCAACCTGGGTGTGTCTTTTCCAAACTACAAAGAAACATGGGAACATCGTGACTATGAAGGGGGATTTTCTACTGCTAAATTAATTCTGGCTCTGGTTTACATGCTCCTGGCAAACAGTCTTTGGGGAAGTAGTTTGGACTAAAGTGGGGGAGGGTGAAAGGATGATTCCTTTAATGTACAAAAAGGCACACAAGATTTTTTTTAAAGGTGTTCTTGTGTATCCTTAAATAAAGAAGAAAAAGAGTTGACTATAATTTAAAATAATTTTAATAATGAATTTATACAATTTTAAATACCCTAATAATTCAGCAAAGACATACATTCATGTTTTAGATTCTTTTGATGGTTGCATAAATTTGAAGTTGTAACTCTTATGGTCAAAGTACATTGCCTCCCTTTCCTCTTCACTCATTCTTTTCTTAATGCCCTATAATCTGGTTTTCATCCTCACAACTCTACTGAAACTATTCTTTTGAAGATTACAAAGGACCTACTTGCTTGTTGATAAATCCACTGCCTTTTTTTTTACTTCATCAATGTTCTTTACTTCTCTGTTCCATTAAATGCTGTTGATCTTCTATCCTTAACATTGTTTTCTTGGCTTTTGTGACACTATATTGTCCTTTTAGTTTTCTTCTTTCTTCTCCAATTGCTCTTTTTCTGCTTCCTTACTTAAGTCATTTCCTTACCTTCTACCTCTGATTTTCTCCATGATAATATTTAGCCTTCTGTTCTTTTCTTTATGTAGTTTGTCTTCATTCAGTCAATAAGTACTCATCAAATGTCTACTATGTGCAAAGCACTATCTAAGATTCTAGAAAACTAAGGAGAAAAACCAAATAGACCCTGACCTCAAGAAGTCTATATGGGGGGAGGGGGGCCAGGGACAAGAACTTAAAAATTATATAGAAAATGTGGACAGTCATTTTTAGGGGGAGGGCACTAGCAACTGGAGGGAAGATCAGAATAGACTTCCTGTAGGAGGTGACTCAAGCCAAGCTGTGAAGGAAACTAGGAACACAGCATTTGTGAAGGAGAATATCCTGAAAAAGTAGGCTAAATTCGGATCACAAAAGGCTTTAAAAGCCAGAGGAGTTTGTATTTTGTCCTAAAAGAGAGAACCTTTGCAGTTTCTTAAGTATAAGAGCGACATTAATCGATTTGCACTTTGGTAATAACTCTTGGAGGTCTTATTCTCATGGCTTTAGTTAGCTTCTCTCTTTGCTAGGTCACAAATTTACATCTCCAATTTTGTTTACTGTTTAAAAAGTGCCAGTCTCAATCTCCAGATGCTTAGTGGGATGTGGATGTCTTCTATCACACCCAATTTAGCATGTCCAAAATGATGCTCAGTATTTCCTTGCTTTTTCCCTCCCCATTCAAAAATGGTAACAAAAGGTTCAAAACCTTGGGAGTCATCTTTAATTCACCTCTCTCCTTGATGCCTTAATTAATTTCAGGTCTTATTATTTTTTCTTTTTCTTCTCCATCCTTCTATTTCACTTTTATTACAATAACCTTCTTGGTATTGATCTTCCTGACTCAATTTCCTCCCTCCTCAAATCCAACCTACAAATTACTAGTAGGCTAATCTTTATATGTCTTCATCATGTCATTCCTCTATTGCAATTGGATTGAATTTACATTTCACAGAATCTCATAGTTAGAGAGGAGCTCAAAAGTCTTTTGTCTAATCTGTACCCGATGAAGAATACTCATTTGCAACAAGTGGGGTCATCGCTTTGATGAAAGACCTCTGGTAAGAAGAAACTAATTCCATTCCACTGCTCCAACTACATTTCCTACTACTCTCCAATAAGCAACCTGTTAGGTGTCTCTAATTAGGTTGGTCTCCTCCTTGCCTTATGCTTGCTCCCATCTCTCTGATTTTACAAATGTTGTTCATTTGAATGTCTTTAAGCTTTCCATTTTACTCCTTCAAATTTGACTTCATCTCACCTCTTCTATGACATCTTCCTCCCTTGACTACTCTAGTCTTTACAGATCTCCCTTTACCTATAAATCCCTATAGCACCGAACTTCAAAATTTAACACTTAACTTCTGTCATTATTATCACTTGCTGTTTTGTATGTATTAAAGTAGTTTTGTCTTGGTAACTAGATTCCAAGTTCCTTGAGGATGGAGATTTGTCTTATAGTTCTTTCTCCCTCAGAGCATACAAGCACTCAATAAACCCTTGATTTAAGTAACCAGTGTGTCTTTTTTTTTTCTTTTTGGAGGGGGGAAGGCAGGGCAATTGGAGTTGTGACTTGCCCAAGCTCACACAGCTAGTAATTGTTAAATGTCTGCGGCTGGATTTGAACTCAGGTCCTCTTGACTCCAGGGCCAGTACTCTATTTACTGCACCACCTACTCGCCCAGTCCAATGTGTCTTAACATCAGTAGGATTGGTCTGGGGATTAAAAAACAATCCTAGAGAGCATGTAGTAGTACAGTGTGATGTTTTTTATCATCACTTTCTTTTACTAAATGGGTACCACATTAAACTTTACTGTAGAAGGGGTAATTAAGATGTCATTCGACCTCAGATTAAGCATCTAAACTAAATATGACACCTCACAGTGAAAGAAAAATTTTGTAAGGTAAAGAACATAGGATCTGGAGTCAAAACAACTGGATCATAGATCAATTTCTGCCATTAATAAGATGCCCAACCATGGCCAAGCTCCTTGTCTGCTCTGGGCTTATTTTCTTATTGTAAATGATCTCTAAAATTCCTTCCAACTTAAAAATTTTATGACTGTGTAGTTATGTCCATCTGTTGTGTCAAAACTTGAAGTCAGTTTTATCTCCTTGATATACTTTAATCCTTTATTCAATGCACTACTTATTTCCTCACAATATGTCTCAATTCATTCCTTTCTTTTCAAGTCTATTGCCTCCATCCTACACTATCCTTTTAATTTTATATCTAGACTCTGGAGTCCTTGTTTCTAGTATCTCCTTTTCCATCTCAACTTTCATCTTAGCTTTTCTGAAACAGTGCTTTCCATCAAGTCACTACCCTGATCCAAAAGCTTTATTTCATTTGCCTATCTGACCAAGTCTAAACTCTTTAGCTGATTTCCAAGGCAACCAACTAGATATTCTGCTGACATACTTCAAAGCCCAGGTCAAATGGTAGCATCTCCAAGACACCTTTCTCTGGTCCCTCCTCTCTTCCTCACCTGGAAGTGATCATATAGCACTTTATATTTTTTTATATGGTCACATTTTAATTTGTATTATATTAATCATGTTACTCCCCTACTCTTGCTTAAGTACAAAGTTAACTAGTCTTTAACTGACACCCTCCCCCAACATTACATTTATGACCTGGAAAGAACCCTTACAAATTTTCTCACTTTACATATGAAAAAATTGAGGTTTAGAACAGATCAAGGGCATAATATCCTGTGTTTTATGCATTAAAAGCTAACAGAAAAAGTCAGTGAAATTCAGCTTAAGAACCAACACTAAGTTTTATGCTATGAAAATTCAAAAAGCATATTGACAGATGAGACTGTAGAGGAAGTAATGAGAAGAAATAGAAATATGTTTTGAATAAAAAGACTATCAGTTCTGATACTTCTTTAACTTGTATGGTATAGTGAAAAGAGGGTTAGATTCAGATTTAGAACTGGATTTTGTGTGTACTTATTTTCCTATTCCTCACTCATTTGATGCCTATTCAACTAAGTTTAAAATCCTTAGCATGACCTCCAACCAAATAGATATCCTGTTGACATGCCATGTATCTACTACTTCCAACCTCAGGCCAGTCATCTCACCCTTTTCCCCCCAGATTTTATTCATGTAAAAATTAGTGTTGTACTAGTGTCTAGTACCTAGACCATTTCAAAGGTTCCTTTCAGCACTAAATCTTATGATTCCATACATTTCTCCTCCTCTGGGAAATGGGAATAACCCTCACTAATTTTATTTCACAAGGATGTTGTGAAGAATTCTTTTTTGGCAAAAGTAAACTTCACTACAATTTATAGAAATACAACTTGAATAACAAAATGGCATCAAATGGGGGGGGGGGGAACTACTATAGGGGTAAGAAAAAGAAACCCAAGGCATTACAAGCAGACATGAAGGGTCAAGAGGAGGTACCTGGACTGAAAACAAACAAAAAAGAGTAATGAGGACAAAGAGAGGAGTGAACAGGGCCAGGAAGAAGTAGTCAGAAGAGAAGGGCCTTAGAGAATTTATGTTTGGCAGGTTAAAACAAAACTGTCAGTAGTGGACCTGGAGGAGGTGGGGAGGGGATGCTTTGGGATTATTCCGAAGGGAGTGATTAAGAAGGAATATTTTACTGAGAACTGGAAAGCCCACTCTAGAAAGAGAAGATGGGAGGGGTGGGGGAAGGGGTAGAGAGGGAAGGAAGGAGAGAAGGAAAGACGGAGAGAGAAAAGAGTGGGGCGGGGGCTCTCTGGAGGAAGCCCCGGAGAAGGGAGAGGTCTGAACTAAGGGAGGGCCGAGTGGGTGTGAGAAAGGAAAAAAGGTTGAGCAAGGACGGAAAGAAGTGGTGGGGAGGGGAGTAGAGGAAGTTAGCAAGGTGAGTGGGAGGGAGGTCAGCAGGCAGAGGCGGGGGTGACCGAGGCAGCCGCTAGGGAGAGCGATAAGGGGCGGGCGGCGAGGGGACAGAGGAAAGAAGAGGAGAGGAAAGGAGAGAAGAGAGGAGGGGCCGGGCCGCAGCCGGGCTGGAGGGAGGAGAGGCGGAGCCTCTTCCGTACGTGCCAGGAGGCTGCGGCGCGGGCTGGGGGGGGTGGGGGAGCAGCTTGGAGGGGAGGGGGGAGCCGCGGCGTCGGCGCGTCGCCTTGCTGGGCCGCGGCCGGTGGTCAGGAGGGAGAGAGGAGGAGGAGGAGGAGGAGAAGGAGGAGGAGGTGAGTAGGCTCCGGGCTGGTGGGGGGAAGCAGCGCGGGGCAGTGCGTGCGCGCCGGGATCAGGGCTGGCGACGAGCGGGGGAGGGAACGAAGGAGGATCTGCCCCTCCTCCCCCCTCTCCCTCCCACCTTCCCCTCCCCGCGGGAGCGTGGCGGGGCGCGCAGTTTGGAGCTCCCCGAGGAGGGGCGCGCCATGGGGGGGGGGTGAAGGGGGTGGGGGGGGCCGGAGGATCGGAAGAGCGGGTTCGCTGATGGGGGGGGGGGGTGGGGGGGGGGGGGGCGGGGGGGGGCTCGCCGGCACCCTCGCGACCCGCCCCCCCCACCCCTTCCTCCCCCCCCCCCCCCCCTCCCCCCCCCCCCCCCCCCTCCCCGCGGGAGCGGGGCGGATAGCCTTGTTTGGGGCCCCCCGGGGGGGGGTGAGCCAGGGGGGGGGGGTGAAGGGGAGGGGGGGGGCGGAGCTGGGGCTGTGCGCCACTAATCCCAGGTGCAGAGAGTTGGGGAGGGAGGTGCCGCGTGGGCCCCCCTGCAACTTGCTGCACACCCGCCCCCCCCACCTCCATTCTTGAAGGGAAGGGGGGAAAGGTTTGCATTTTAGTCTCCCCTTTCCTTCCCCCCCCCCGCCCCCGTGGATTTTTCTTTTTCTTTCATAAATATCCATGTGCAACTTAAAAAAAAATTTTTTTGTTTCGGTTTTAAGCGTCCCTCCTTCCTCTGTCCTCCTCAGCACACGCACTTCCCCTTGCTTAAAGTCCGGCGGCGCGGCTGCCAGCCTGGGCTCCAGCCTCCGCCGGGCTCCTGCTCCCCGCTCCGAGCCCCTACTCTCACCCCCCCACCCCCCCCCCCCCCGCCCCCACCTCTGACAGCCGCATGGCCGAAGTAGACTGGTGAGCTCTAGCGGCTGGGCTCCTTGCAGCCCCACGCTGAAATTGACACGGGAACTCCCGCAGCTCCTGTTGAAATTGACGCGGAGCTCTGCTCACCGCGAGGTGGAAACAGACCCAGAGTAGAGCTGTGGGAACCGGGATGGGAAGAAGGGTGTGCGTCGGGGCCACCCACTCAAACCTGTGAGCTCGGATGGCCAGGCCCCCGGATTGGGGGGAAAGGGAGGGCGCTGATGACTGAGAGTGGAATGCTTATTTTGTCGAAGCAGGTTGGAAGAAAACCAATGAATAGGTTTTAAAAGAAGGTGCACCTCTTTGCCAGACATTTAGGCTCCCCAAAGATGCGTTCTCTCCCGAAACACAACTCGTGGAAATTCCTGCAGTTACACACCAGGGAACATGTGCCGCCCAATCGATTGACTGGCGACTTGAAGCTTCTCGAAGTAGATTTCACTGTCACTGCACTCCACCTGCCCTTCTCTCAAGAATTCAAAAGATTTGTGAATCTGTCGGTGCGAGGCCACCTTCTTGTTTTGGTTAGAGACCGGGAAACAGTTTTGAATGATCAAGCTGTGCGTTTTTTATTTTGTTTTTCGTTTTGTTTAAAAAACCTCAAGTGCTGCGCACAGATAAATCCAGCAATGAATGCAAGAGGGAGGGTGAGCTAATAAAGTATTTACTTAACTATTTATCCTGAAGTAGTTTTCTTCCAAATAAACGAAGCTTTATGGTTCTTGGAGAATTGCAGAAGGGGTCATGTTTAATTTAAGATAATTCCTAAACCCGCAGTCTTGAGAGTTGCTGGCTCCAAAACATGGACTTAGTCTCTTTTTCCTTCTGCATCTCAGTTTGAATCTAAAAATTCCCGTTTATAGTAATTTTCTATGCAGGGTGGATTCCTCTGTTCAGCTTCCATATTCATAACCTATAGGTATTTGGTGCCACCCACTAATTTGATCACATTGGCCAGGTAAAGGAGCTTCGGATTGCAGCTTTATGTTGAAAAGTGGTGCAGTGTAATTCAATAGAGCCATTTTATTGGACTCTATTAACCTGTTTAACCTTAAGCCTTAACCATGACAGGAGTTTCATGTAGGAATCCACATGCCAAGTGCAATATTGAATTTTAATTAGAGCATCTTAGGCCTGAAGTAGATAGAATAGATTCTCCTCAGTTCCCACTCCTCTCCTTCCCACTACTAGTCCCCTTTAAAAATACATTTTGCTTAAGGTCTTATACTTAATAAATATGTTTTACACTGAGAGTGGAGCAATAGAGTTTAAATCATGAAATTATTTTAATAAACTAGAAAACAAATAGGTAAGCTAGACCATATGAGATAAGGTAGGACATTATTATCTTTTGTAGTCTAACGATTTGAGAAGTAATTTAAAATAGCTTCTTTTAAAGCAATAGGGGTTAAGTAACTTGCTCAAGGTTACATGGCCAGGTGTTTTTGGGTGGGTGCTAAGTGTCTGAGCCCGGGATTCGATCTCCAGGTCTTCTCAACGCTGGAGCCGGTGCTCTTACTCGCTGTGCTACCTGGACGCCCCAGCTTCTTTACTTACCTTGAAATCTAAGCACATAATTTTTCTTATAGTGGAACCATAGACTTTATGGTGCCATTGGGAATGAAGAGATTATCCAGTACAACCTGTTCATTGTATATACGAGGAAACAAGCCTAGAAAAGTTAAAGCTACAGCTATATTGTCAGGAATCTGGCAGTTATCTATATCTGATTGATTTGATTAGTGGATTAATCACAAATGGATTAATAGTTAAACCAGAAGTGGAGTTTTTTTGACAGAATTATCTGGTTTGATTAACTATACCTATTAAATCAATCAGCTAATCTACACATCTCCAATTTGATTTCTACTTTGTAGATGGAGTTTCTGCTTATTATTTGAATCTAGTTGATGCTACAGATCCAAGTATAAACAGTTTGTAGTTTGGAAATGTTTATACTCTGCCAAATCAAACATATCTTTGCCTTTTCAGTTGTAACATGGTATTTTCAGTTGTAATATGAAATATTTTTCACTTCTTTGATTATCTTTATGTTCTTAGTTCAGAGAGTCATTTTATACCCTGAAAGAGTCTTCAGAGCACAGTGCCT
Organism: Petaurus breviceps papuanus; assembly: GCF_028583685.1. Classification (NCBI taxonomy): domain Eukaryota; kingdom Metazoa; phylum Chordata; class Mammalia; order Diprotodontia; family Petauridae; genus Petaurus; species Petaurus breviceps. The sequence continues at coordinate 8,583,343 of NW_027187323.1, forward strand.
AGCACCATAGTAGGTGCTTAATAAATGTTGATTCGTTGATTGATTTCAGGGATATTACCATTCTCTGTGTAATAGAATTCTTTTGGATAAAAGATTCTATAGGAATATAATTAAATTCAGCTAATACTAAGCACCTAGTATGTTCAAGGCCCTGAAAATACAAAAATAACCACAGTCTGTGTTAAGGAGTTTATAGTTTAGTAGAAGGATAAGGAAGGTACATGGTTAAATAATTGACATTGGGCAGTGAGTGATAAATGCAAAATAAATGTCTTGGAAATATACTATGAGAAATTTAGGAAGAGAGAAAAAGCTTTAATTTAGGAGTCCTTATTAGAAGTGATGGATCCTGAATTGGGTCTTGAAGGAAAGGAAGGATTTCAATAGCTGGCATTGGTGATACCATCCTAGGCATGGGGGTCATGGAACAAAAGGGATAATGATGGGAGAGAACAGGATAGAATTGAGGGGTGAAGAGTAGTCAGTTTTGACTACAGTGTTTCTTTTCAAATCTTCCCTCCTAAACTTATGGATGCATATCTTCTCTTCATGCTTACAGCAGATTATCCAACCTTCTGCTTCACTAATAAAGGATATGACTTTGGCACCACTGATCTGAGCCAGTCTCCTCATTTTGAAGATGAGGAAACTGGAGGCCAAAGAGGTTACCAAGTTGTTAGGGGCGGAACTGGAATTCAAACCCAGGTTCTCTGACTCACATTCAGTGTTCTTCTAATCCCCATTGCACCAGTTTTTTCCCCCCCATCCTTCTTACCCTTTCTTTAGCTTTTGAAACTCAACCACACTCTTATACTTACCTTCCTGTCAATCAAAGACACCACACCCTGCTGCTTATATATCTTACCTCTCTAACCTCTATCCTTTCCTATTTTTTTTTTTCTGGTTCCTTACTCTCTTCTCAACTTAAGCATGAATGTTCATTAAAGGTCTGGTCCTCTTTTCTTTTTTGTTCTGTTCTTTGGCAATGTCATTAATTCCCACATCCTCAACTAGTTTGTAGAAATGATACACAAACAGTGCCATTCCCTATGCATGAAATGCTCTTCCTGCTTTTTACATGTTAAATTCTGAATTAAAATGTGCTAAATTCTTACCCATATCTTTAAAACTCAGAATAAATGCCATCTCTTTCTTGAGACTTTCTTTAACTAAAACCTTAAGTTTGGTAATAATCTTCCCCTTGATCCAGGGTAGGGAGCAAGTTCTTTTATTAAGGGTATTTTTTTCTGTGAAGTTTGGATTCAAAGAACTGCACTTGAGGACCTAGAGGGCAATGTGTGTCCTCAAGGCCACAGTTTCCCTACCCCTGCCTTAGAGCTTCACGTTATATAACTAATTAATGTACTTGTAATATTGTACATTTGAGAGATATTTATAAAACATTTAACACGCTACCTTGCATGCAGTAGGCACTCAATAGATGCTATTTTCCTTTCCTTTCTCTTCCCCCTGCCCTTTCCCTATTTACTGTGTGTCTTATCCTACTGACCCTTGCCTTGATTCTCAGGCAGGACCAGGAACTGGACTTCTGCCCTGCCATTGCTGGTATATTCCCCATCCCCCCAACGATTTTCTACCTGAGGGGTTGATAGTCAATCTAATCTCAAGATAATCCAGTTTTAGGACTGATAATTAGATCAACTTTACCCTCAGTGTTTTCTCATACCAATCAACCAGTAAACTTATAGTATACTTTTGTTTCCTCCTACATAATGTAAACTCAGGTACTTTTTCATTTTATCTTTGTATCCCTAGTACCCTCCTGGCACATAGTAGGTACTTAATAAACGTTTATTGAATTGAGAAGAGTGTGCCTCATTTAAGCTTTGTATACTGTAAGTTTACTGGTTGATTGGTAAACACAAAATATATAAAAAGTAATTACCAAGAATGCAGTAAAGGTCTAATATGAAGATCAGTTTGTTATCAAGGCAAGAGGGGTTCCAGAGAACGCAATGGAAGAATGAAATGGGAACACCAGGACAGGGCTGCCACAAATGAGTATGAGAAAACACTGAGGGGGTGGTCAATAAAGGGAATTTAAGCCTAGCCAGCCAACAATTTATTCTAAGTGGATCCCATAGGGCACTGGATTGTTACTCCTTGCAGAGTTACAAGGGTAAAGTTGATCTGATTATCAATCCTAAAACACACACACACACACACACACACACACACACATACATACACATACACACACACACCCCTAGCCATGTGACCTTGGGCAAGTCACTTAACCCCAATTGCCCTACCCTCCACCCTCCAAAAAGCAAAAAAAAAAGAAAAGAAAAGAAATAAGAGGGACGTGTAAGATGAATTTGAATTTACGAACCTGATGACTGGGAGAATAGTGGTAAATAAAATAGAAATAGAGAAACTGTTGGTGTTGAGAGCAAAGGCTAGCTTTTGGGAGTGGGCAAAATGATTTTGGACAATGTTACTTTGGACCATTAGTAGGGCATCCAAATGCAGATGGATATGAAGCAAGCTTCTGGAAATGTGAAACTAGAGTTCTTTGGAAAGATAGGAGGTTGACATGTAGATTTAGGAATCACCTGCATAGAGATAATATTTGAAGCCATGGGAGTGGCTGACATCAATCACCAGGGAAATACTGTTACGTGTCAAAAGATATCCTAAGGGATTGAAGAAGTGAGTGAGGAGGATGAGGAGCCTACATTGGAGACAGAGAAAGGGAAAAGTTCTGATAGGTAGAAGTATGCCTAGAGTATTGAAATATCCTCATTTGTTTTTAATGTAAGTATAAAACTGTTGCATTTGATTATACTTGCATAATGTTGCATTGTTTCCTTTTTAATTTTATTACTTATTTGATCTGCCATGCTAAATGTTGATGTTCTTTAACCAGAAACCACTGTTATATAAGTGAGGGCTTCTAAAAAGCTTTTTCAGCTTCTTTAAGGAATTTTCTTTTCCCTTTTCCTTACTGGTGGACAAATTTCAGCCCCTCTTTTCTTGACTCTGCAGCCTAGATCATTTGTTTATATTTGTTTTTAATTGAGGAAAGTTTTCAAGAATTTCTCTTGGAAAGTACCTTGACCACACCCATTATTCAATGGTCCTTGCAATCCAAAGAAATGGTTCCAGGTTGGATTGACAGAGTCTGTGGTAATTCTGTTTAGTGATCTGTGCAGTGCTGTATTGAATAATCAAAAGTGGGTTACTTTGGGTCCCCAATGATTAGACTATATGAATTCCTTTTGATTTTCTAATACAAACATTACTGCAAAATGAACAATACTGGCATTTTTAATGCAAAGGAGACTTCAGACCACCAGTTGATTATTCTTAATCAGTGCTTTTTATTAATTTCAGTGGCAATTGAAGGATTTGAAATATATTACCTTGCATACTTTAGAAACAATTCTAGTCCTCTATCTTAATTTTGTAGATGTCAATTATTAATACATATTGGTATATTTATATGTAGATATAGATGGCTATCTATATCACTTTATGTACACACACATACATATATATTTTAGTAGTCAAGTCAGAATATGATTTAACTATAGCCATCACTAATTACCAAAGTGGAAAATAAATATTGATGTAGCAATTTAGAATTTAGATTAAGAAAAAAAATTGGATCTTTTCATTGTTATTGGACTGTGATAGAGATCCTTTGCCTGAACAGATACATTTTTAAACATTCACCAATCATTTGACAAAGTATTTTCATTTCATTTATTAATGTAGAAAAAGGAGGTACAAATTTTTTCCCTTTCTTTTCCTTCAGACTTGATGTGATTAATATGTATGCATTATTTTATATTTCTTACACTTAGAAGTTTTATGGCACTATAAAGGATGGAGTTTAATGGCCCTAAATTTGTTCATTAGTAATTATATATACTAAAGAGAAAATTCTCATTAAAAGCACTTAAATGCTTGCTCATAAAAAGAAGAGACCCCCTTTGTTGGTTTGTTTTTCCATAAGATCCTAGTTATTGAATCGAAGGAAGTCATCAAACTCTTTAGTGGCCTATTTTTTTAATTTGGTTTTAGAACAGTAGCTATATATTGAACACCAAAATTGCTGAGTAATGAAACCATTAGGTATTATAAAGAATCCTTGCAACTTTTCTCTTAAAATTTCTTGTGATGATTTAAAAAAAAAACTTCAAGTATTGTACAACTAAATCTGTGAAAAAATGCAATCCCATACTTTTAGTAGGAGGTAAGTCTGAGGGGTGGCCCTTTTATCCTTTAAATGGACAGTTTACTAATTGTGTGGAAGTAAACACTTTCTAACTCTAAAAGCAAAATTTCAATTAGCTGAATGAAATGAGGTACATGAAATTAATTCAGATAAGTGGGGGAGTCTTTAATGTAAATGATGCATGTCAAGGGACATGACCTCATTTCTGATTTTTTTGGAAACTCTTATTTAGCCTTTGCTATTAGATTGTGATCTTTTCTCTCACCTCCCCCCCTTCCCTTTATCTCTTTTTTCTTTCTCATTCTTTTTAACATGACCCCATAGAGTTTCTTTTAAACCTTTTTCAGAGAAGAAATTCAGAGCACTGTAATGTATGACAAGTGCAGTTGTTTATTTAATAATCATCCTGCCCACCTATTTTGCTCTTTAGATAATAATACCACAGGGTTCCATTTTGTTACCTTTCTGTCAATCGTGTGTATGCCCTTGATGCAATTATGATTTCACTCCCAAATAGAGAATTCAGATTGGAAGGGACCTCAGAGATGATCTAACTTGTCCACAACATTCTGGACTAGTGGACTAGCCCCAATTTCAGTACCTCTAGTTAGGGAAAACACATTACCTCTCAACATAACCCTTTTCCCGTTTAGAGGGCTCTCATGCCAACAAAATTTTTCCTTACATCAAGCCTTAATTTGCGTGTCTGAATTTTTTACCTTTTATTTCTAGTTGTGGGTACATTTCTCTTTCACATAACACCTATTTATATACTTCAAGATCTCTCAGACTTAACGTCTTTTTCCTCCGGTAAATCCAGGGCAGTTTTTACTTGGGCTTCAGCTACGATGAGTTGCATGGATAAAGATGACATGTTGCATAGACAATAGTGAAGTAGCTGAAGCTAAATTTATGTTGTGCTTAAAACATGCTACTGCCTTGAAGTGGTTGCATTTATAAAATTTGCTTAGGATATTTCCATTGGGCTGGAAATGAATCCAGTGACCATACTTTACATAATTATTATGTTGAATAGTGCAAATACATACTACCACTTCAAGAGATTCATTATTTTCACTAATTGGGCCCTGGCAGTATAGGCTACGTGAATATACCTAGTACATTGCCCTTACTGTAAACTTCTGTCCCAAATGATGGTCAGGTTGATGGAGAGTAAAGGTTTTCAGAAGGAAAGAAGTGTGAAGGTGAAGTGTGCTCACTTGATTAATGGAGTGTTTCCACATTTTGTTACAGATGTTATATGTAAAACACTTTGCAAGCTTTGAAGTGTTATATAAATTAGCTTTTGCTATTACTGAGCTTGGTAACTTTTGGCTAATTCTGGTATTGGAAACTTTTTGATATCCTGTCTCACTCTAATAACATTTCCTTCTCTCTATTTTTTTTTAAACATAGGGCACTCCTGTTTTGGTAGCTCCTTGGTGATGGTAATATTTGTATTTTTTATCATTATAGTATGTCTAACTTGTATTGCCACCAGAAACTACCTTCTGTAATCTTAAAATGCAGTGGTCCACTTACTTAAGGTTATTTGCAATAGGAAACAAAACATCCATTTTTAGTCAGCCCCATGTCTTGGTTTACTTCTTGGTGAGTTTCACAGTGCTGTTTATTGATCTGTAAAGTTAGTGAGTGATTCATACATTGATTTCCTCAGGGCACTTGTGTTCCGTGTGTTCAGTTGTTTATCATGTCCGACTCTTTGTGTCCCCATTTGGGGTTTTCTTGGCAGAGGTACTGGAGTGGTTTGCCATTTCCTTCTTCAGCTCATTTTACAGTAGATGAGACATTTTACAGATGAAAAAAATTGAGGAAAATAGGGCTAAGTGACTTGCCCAGGGCCACACAGCTAGTAAGTGTAGGGCAGGTGTATTTAAGAGTAAAACATTTTCAAAATCTTGACAGAGTTGAAGCCCCATCTAAATAGTGATTCAGTCAACAAACAACTTTATTAGGTGTTTACTATGTGCCAGGTACTCTGCAAACCAACCTTTCTTTTTATCTCTTTACTCTAACTCAAGTAGTCTGATCCTGCTTAACATTTCTTTATAGCATGTTATAGGAATTTTTTGCATGTGTCAATGGTCATATAATAGCTAACATATAGTGCTTAGTATGTACTAAGTAATGTATGTATGTATGTAAGTGCTAAGCACTTTACAATTCTTATCTCATTTGATCTTCACATCCACCTTAAATAGTTATTATTATCCTCATTTTACAGATAAGGAAACTGAGTAAAACAGATTAAATAACTTGCTCAGGGTCATATAGCTAAGTATCTAAGGTCAGATTTGAACTTAGGTCTTCTCCCAGATACTAGATAGTATATATATATATATATATATATATATATATATATATATATATATATATATATATATATA
>NW_027187323.1:8589964-8594807 GCF_028583685.1 Petaurus breviceps papuanus
ATATATATATATATATATATATATATATATATATATATATATATATACATACATACATATATATGTATATATGTATATATGTATATATGTATATATATGTATATATATCTCCCAGATACTAGATATATACTAGATATATATATATATATATCTCCCAGATACTAGATAGTATATATATATAGTGCTCTAGCTATTGTGTCACTTTAACAGCCTATATAAAGATTTGTCTTTGATTATATAGGTAAGAGAGCCAGAAAAAATGGTACCGGGGATTGATAAATGAGCTTTTTTATTTATCTTCTGACCCCTTTAGAATTTTGCTTTTGCAAATTGTTTTTGCCTAGTTATAACTAGATCTCAACTTTCCACAAGGTTTATTTATCATGTAATCATTTGGACCTTCCATAATAAGTATTGGGAAATTATTATTATGATTTTGTAAATCTAAAGTTATGCTAGAGAACATGGTTCCAAATGCATATAATCATAGAATATGTGGATTTTAAATAGCAAGAAGATTTTCCAAAGTAGGAATGACCAAGATAACTTTTTTTAAAAAAAGTTACTTTAAGATTCTTACAGAATTTTACTAGAACCTAAACTAGGCATAAATAGAAAATTAGGGCATAATATGGTAAAATTTCACTAATTCAAACTAATTAGAAAGAAAGGTCAATATGATTTTGCAAAAGTTCATGCTATAAAATATTCATGATGAAACATAGTTTTATTACTTTCAAGTTAATGACCAAAGTGTTTCCAAATAGAGATCTACCTGGGCTGACCTTTTTCAAAGAACATATGGTGCTTTATTTGAAACTAATGTTTCGATTTGGGGACAAACACTATGTTAAAGCCCAAGAAATGGGATTTCACCTTAAGTTTGACAATAGTTGTCCTCTTGCTTGTCAAATACTTAAAACAGAGATAATTTGTAGAAATTTTCAGCCTACACAAATTCAGATTACCATAGATTCTAAAGCGATGGAGTCTACAATAATGAAGCTTTACTGTATTGATAGGTGATCACTGTGGAGTCTGGCATACTAACTTCTTTTTCCTAGTATTTCAGTTCACAGTCTGTGAGTAGTCTGAGCTGCCTGAATTGGGGACCCAGTAAGTTAGGTAACTTAGCTCACCCTCTCCCTTTCCTTCTCCTCTCCAAAGGAAGGTAAAATTTGCGGGCCAGAAGCTGCCCAGTTATTTGGGGTTTACTGGCAAGATTCTTTCCTTCCTTCCTTTCTGTCTCTTCCTTTCTATCTCTTCCTTCCTGTCTTTCCTTCCTTCCTTCCTTCCTTCCTTTTTCCCTCCCTCTCCCTCTGTTTCTGTCTCTGTCTCTCTTCCCCCCTCAAAGCCCAAACCTTAAACCCATTTCAATCCAGCTCACTTAATAGCTATATTTTAGGCCCTCCTACCTTAGAATGAATGTCAATAGTAACTGTTTCTCTTTTCACCAGCAACCCTGAGGGTCTTCAGTTCCCAGTTTATATATATATATATATATATATATATATATATTTTTTTTTTTTTTAAATTAGAAAGTTCATCCCTTGACTCACTTCTTCGAAGAGGCCTATTCTGGACCATCTCCAGTCATCCTGATGAATATCTGGCCTCTACCCAGATGGCTGTGGAGGAGAAAGTGAGGCTGGTGACCTCGCATAGCCCTCCCTCACTCAAATCCAAGTCAGCTGCAAGACATGTCATCATCTCCCTAATATTTTTTGGGGGAATGAAGGACAAACGCAGCTTCAACAATTTCAGTCAGTCATGAAGCATTTTTTCTGGTGCCTGCTGTGTCAGGCACTGTGCTAAATTCTGGGGATACAAAATCAAACAGTCCCTGCTCTCAAGGAGCTCACAATCTAATGGTGAAGTCTATGTACAAACAAGATATATACAGAATAAATTGGGGGTAATCTCAGAGGGAAGTCACTAAGACTAGGGAGCCAGAAGAAACATCACTGAGGCTTGAAGGAAGCCAGGAGGTGGAGGTGAGAAGGGAAAGAGATCCAGGCATGGGGAATAGCCAGTGAAAATATTTACAGTTAGGATATGGAGTTAACTTGTGCAAAGCACAGCAAGAAGGCCCCTGTCTTTGGATTGCAGAGTGCGTGCAGAGGAGTAAGGTGTAAAAAGAATAAAACATAGGAAGGAGGCAGTTTATGAGGGACTTGGGAGGGGATTGGATATGGGGGGGGGTGAGAGAGAGAAGACTTGAGAAAGTTATCTAGGTTGTAATTCTGAGTGACTGGGAGGATAGTTGTGCCCTCAACAGTAAAAGAGTAGTTAGGAAGAAGGGAGTGTTTGGGAGGAAAGATAATGAATTCAGTTTTGGACATGTTGAGTTTAAGATTTTTATGTGACATCCAGTTAAAAATATCCAATAAGCAGTTGGAGATGTGAGCCTGGTGGTAAGAAGAGAGTTGGACAATTAGATCATGAAAATCATTAGCATAGAGATAATTAAATCTATGGAAAAGGGTGAGATCATGAAGGAAAATAGGGAGAGGGAAGATGGCCAAGAACAGAGCCTTTGGTGACACTCACAGTTTGTATTATAATTGTTTGATAGTAATAAGATCAGTAGAATAAGTGACACACTGAACATTATATTTCCTTTGAAGATAACTAGCATAACTTGGAAAAAGAAAAGCATTATTCTACCTAGGTTATAGTGGTCATGTCTTATATTTCTTTGCATCCCCATAGTACAAGTTTTATAGTGCCTTGTACATTGTAGGTTCTCAGTATTTTTTTTTGTTGATAGCAAATATATAGCATGCTTCTGTATATTTGCAGAGGAATGAGCATGAGAACATGGTTATGGGATCCCTGAACCTTTCTTACAAATTTTAAGTATGTGTTGCATATTCTACAGCCTGTCATGTTTGTCCCAGTACATGTTACCACAGTTCTGGAGCCCCATGCTGATCAGAATTGGTCAAGATACCTACTGACCTCAGAAGTCAAGAAGTGTTTATCTATTTGTCTGTCTGTCTGTCTATCTATCTTTATCACCTTCTATAAGGGTAGTGGAATTCCCAGGTCTTGTCTGATTTCCCTGGGGTGAGAAAAGTTCTTTAGCAAATAGGTAGGGAGTAAATACTGAGTAGAACCTGTCCATTCCCCTTCATGGGTGAAATCTTTTGGGAAATAGATCTCTGAATGCACTAACAGGAAATGGGTGTTCGATTTCCCTTTTTGGTATTTTGGTAACTAGGGATTCTACTAATATAATTTTTCTTCCAGATAACTAACATAGGAAGCAAAGTATATAGACTGTATTCCTTTTTAAGTTTTTCATTCTTGTTTGGCTCTAAAATAGTATTTATGTCATTCACAGTGTTATTAGGGTCTATCTTTGGATTTATTTTATGCCTATGAGATTATTTGTATTCATTTACAACTTTTTCCATTTTGACCCTGGGCAGTAAAGTTGTTAATAATTTCTTTTTATCATTGATGCTGTGATCCACTCAGTAAGATTTGACCCCACAGAAGAAGGTTCCATTTTCAGCATCACGGCTGAATTTCGAATATTAGTAGCCATTTGTTTCTTTGTCAGGCATTAAGAGATGCAGGTATCCTTTGTAGCAACTCTGCCCATGTGGAACTTGAGTTGATTTTAGTACCTAGGGTTACTTTGAGGGCCTTCTGAGCAGTTATCACATGTTCAAGAGCTTCAAAGGAAGGCTGGTCCTCATGTTCCTTTGTTGAGTTTTAGGGTTTAGAAATCATAACTGCAGTCTGTGGGATCAACAAAAAAGGGCACTGTCAAATGCTTAAACTCGAAGGGATTCATTACAACTTTAGGTTGTACAGTCGTTAGGGCTCATTAGTCCCAGAGAACCACTGGGCTTGGTCCTATACGTTTACTAGACGGTGCTAACTCGAGAGACCATTGGTATTGACACTGTCATTTCAGAAGATCTTTCTAGAGCAGGAGTTTTTAATCATTTTTGTGTCCTGGACCCCTTTGGCAATCTGGTAAAGCCTATGAATGATGTTTCATTAAAAGATTTATAGTTGAAGAAAATACTAAATTTCAGCTAGAGATGAATGAAAATAAAGATATATATATTTTTTCTCATTCAAATTCTTAGACCCCCTGAAATCTGTTCAAGGGAGTTAATGGATTCTAGGTTAGGAACCCCTGTTCTGATCTAGATGTGACATATTCCCAGGGTATTAATAGGGTCTGGTCGTTAGTTCTTTTTTCTTGAAAAGGACCAATGACATCACAGGAATGATGTCACATGATTGGATTTAAGGGAGGTAGAGCTTTGCAGAGCTGTCAGCCTCATTGTCTTCTCCAGAGACATCAAAGTCCAGTGCCAAGACAATTAGTTAAGATGATCTCCCAGATTGGTATTTTTGTGATGGTAAATTAGGGTCTGTTAGGTTATAGAAGTAGAGGAGTTATAATTTTCTGGGATCTAAAATGGCCTGAAGGGAGAGATCTCTGCCAGTCATGGGAACATTACTGGGGTTTCAGACTATCATGAGGCTGTTTATAACATATTTATTGAGAACTAGTAAGAGTTGGTAGTAGAGGCCGGTCTCTGAGATTGAGGTGATATTGTAGATAGGCCTTGGCTGTCATTAAGGGAGCTATTGAGAAAGCTATCCAAGAAGGGAAATTTATGCTCCTAATGTCTTTTTCCTTCCTTCCTTCCTTCCTTCCTTCCTTCCTTCCTTCCTTCCTTCCTTCCTTCCTTCCTTCCTTCCTTCCTTCCTTCCTTCCTTCCTTCCTTCCTTCCTTCCCTCCCTCTTTCCCTCCCTCCTTCCCTTCCTTTCCCTTCCCTTCCCTTCCCTTCCCTTCCCTTCCCTTCCCTTCCCT
>NW_027187323.1:8594907-8636554 GCF_028583685.1 Petaurus breviceps papuanus
CCCTTCCCTTCCCTTCCCTTCCCTTCCCTTCCCTTCCCTTCCCTTCTCTTCCTTTCCCTTCCCTCCTTCCTTCCCTTCCCTTTCCTCCTTCCTTCCTTCCCTCCTTTCTTCTTTGTTCCTTCCTCACCTCATCTTTATCTTGGCAATGTTGTTAACACATCCTACTTCTCCCTTATGCCAGGGTCTCTGGTCATGACTTAAGGCATCTGTTTGTCCTATTCTCTTTTTCTACAGACACATCTTGAATGTTTCAGTATATGAATATTTGGTGTAGCTTCATGCACAGGTTGGTGGGGTTTATTGAGGGAGTGAGGAGGCCAACTTGCCCAAACCACAAAAGTCTGATCCACAAAGGAATTTTTGTCACTGAATCTTGCCCACCGTCACGTGAAAGTACCACCTTCTCTTTTTCTTTCCCTCTTTCCATCCCTATCCTCTTTTAGTGGTTTAACATTTCACTGCCTTCCTAATTGTCCACTCACAGATGCCCACCTTTGAAAATTGCAGCAATTCTTTTACTTCCTATGCTATGCTTTGACAATTGTCCTTCCCTCTTTTCCCCTTTGTCTTGGTTGGCATCTGTCTTATCATCTCTTCGCTAGTTTGATCAGAAGTCTGATCAGACTTCCATATGAGCATTACTTATATATTTTTTATCCAGTTAGATCATATTGCTTGTCTATTATACATGATGTATTTCTCATTAAAAAAATCCTGTTCATGACCTGAGCCACTGTAATTCTAGCTTGATCCCAACAGCAGACCCATATTGTTACGAGAAAGCCAGGGCTCTGAACATAGAAGCACATTTGGGGTTCATTTATTTTATGAATAGGCCTGTGGGAATATGAATTAGAAGATAGATCAGATATTTCGAGACAGTGAAAGAGGGCAGCCAGGATGTGCCATTAGGAGAAATTCCAGGCTTCCTTGTCTCTCTAAGCAGAGCTCTAAGCAGTGGGTAATTGAAGGAGATCTGGATGGGTGGACAATTGTTAGAAAAATCAGTCAATAGATATTGGGGACCAAGTTGTGAAGGGACTAAGGTTTGAAGGCACTAATTATTGGTGAGGAACTTGTGTACCTTTGTATATAGCATTTATATAGCACTTTAATGTTTGCAAAGTGCTTTCTTTACATATGCTAACCATTCAAAATATAGCCATTGGAAAGATTTGAAGTACATGGTAGACATTCATCTGATGAATGGGACTTAGTCACAAGTGAGCCAGGGTACCAGGGTCAGAGTAGGGCCAACACTGGATGCTGAGCCAGTTAGCTACCATCCCAGGGTAGCTTGTCTTCCTCTGCCAAGTAGCAGTATTGCTCTTTGACTTGGAGAGTTAACTTTCAGAATTAGGAAACCTCTAGCTGGGGTCGAGTGATCCCAATTGTAAGTGTTCAGTGCCTAGCAGGTTATCATAGCTAATAGCTAAATCACTTCACTTTGCTGTACTTTTATATCATGTTACAGCTAAGTAGTACAGTGGGTAGAGTCAGGACCTTGGAGTCAGGAAGACCAGAATTCATATTCTCCACTACTAGCTGTGTGACTCTGGGCAAATCTCTTGACTTCTATTTGCCTCAGTTTCTCCATCTATAAAGTAGAGATAATAACACCACCTACTTTACAAGATTGTTGTGAGGATCAAATGACTTGACATATGTAAGGAATTTTTCAAACTTTAAAGTGCTATATAAATGCTAATATGATATTGATGCTACTACGGCTGCTATGTAGCCTCTCTGCACATCCCTTTTCTATTGGAGTTATGTTGCTAATGGTGATGATGCAGTGCTACTTGTATTACTGTCTTATATGTGTCAGAGATGATAGCTATACTGCAATAGGTCCAAATCTCTGGAAAATCATCAGCTGTACAGAAAGAGCTAAAAATTGTTACTGAATTTGGCTGTGTAAGGAACACGTTCTTTCTCTAGATCCACTAGTAGACAAGGAGATTAAAAAAAGAAGTCTGGCCTGTTCCCTGGATAACTTGCAGAGTGTAGTATTAATATAGCGTCAAGTCCAGATGTGATCCTGAGGACTGCATGATTAAATAAAAATGACTTATTTTGTAATCATTATGAAGTGACACTGATCATTAATTCGGGAATACCTATGATCTTTTATTTAGCATATTGGGGTCTTCAGGGTACACAGTCCTTTTTATTAATGGCACTTTAGTTATGCTGACTACACAGTTTGTAATTTATTTATCAACCTGAAGAATAAGTTTCTTCTGTTTAAAAGAAAATACAATAAATACAAATAATTTTATAAAACAGATAAATTAAGGGATTATTGTCTTCATGTGAAAGTTTTCATTGTAAGGATTCTTCAAATTGTGTTTCACTTTTTAGCCAGTTCACAATTATTTATCCTTCTGATTGTCCCAGTCTAGTTTCTAACTTTTTAGGGAAAAACAGCAAGAACAACAAGAAAAATATCTCTTGAGCAAAGATTTGATTTAAACTAAACCAAACTCCAAATTAGAATGAATCTCACCAATTTTCTGATCACAGAAATCTGTTATTTTTCCTTAAGGAGAATTTACAAATAGAGTCAAATTTTTAAAAAATCTAGGAAGCAGTTTTGAAGTGGAATGGATCTTGTGTAATTTCTCACACTACTGAAATCGAATAAAACAAAATAATAAAGATATCCTCTTAATGGGGATGAGTATTCCATTCAGCTCGAGTCCTTGCTTTATGCAGTCTGTCTGTCTGCTCAGACAAGCATCAGAGGATTTGGAAACAGTGTTAGACCTCAGGTGTGGCCCATCTTCTTGGATAGGCTTCTCCATTTATTTCTATTGGTCTATCATAGTATAGGATGGAAAGCATATTATGTTTTTCTTAGCTGCACAATACATTAACATACTGAAAAAGATTCTTTTATTGCTTATGTGGAAACTCATTCAAGACATTCTCTTCTTGGTTTGCCGCAGTGCTGCTGCCATGTTGGCATGTTTTTGGTTAGATTACTGTGCAACTAACAAAGCTGTTCTCTGCAAAAGGATCTGAGGTTGGGGTAAGTGGAAGTTATACAATCTAATTGACAAGTAAGATTAGGGATCAGAATCATGAGATCACTTTATGTGGAACTGATTTCATTTCATGGTTTTATTCTACTTTTGCATTGAAAGAGGACCTATAAAAGGTGAGCCAATGTGGCATATATTAAACCTTTTCAAAATAGGAGAGGAATAATGTGTATAGCTGGATCCTGAGACCTTCGTCTCCTAAAATTAAATGGTCTATAGCTCACATGTTGTTAAATTTGATGGTATATCAATTAACATCTCCGTGTAGTATTTATGTATACATATATACAAATACATATATGACTTTGGGGGAAATGAACATAAATCTACATACCTTGCTTCACTGGGTTATTGTGATTAATATCTTTGGGGAGCTTAGATATTTTTATGAGAGCGTCTTTGAGGAAAGAACAGGGATTAATTTTTTTTAAACTATGGGGATTATTATACCTTAAAAAATGAGGACACCTTTCCTTAGATAGACAACCTTTTTAGCAGAAAGCTCATTGTGGAACTCTGATTTCTTTCTTCCATGCTCCTCCCCCAGTAGTGCAACATGCAGAAAATCTTATGGGGTTGATGACTATTTTTTACTTGCCTGGCCTGATGCAAATGAATACAAGTATATTTTGTCTCTTAAAAAGGTACATTTTTTTAAAATGCAGTTAATAACTGCAAAACAGATAATACTGTTTAATAAAATTTAAGATAATGTATTTCTTACATATACATATATGTAAGAATATATGGGACTTTTTTGTTGCTTGAAAGTCAAGAATGGAAAGAAAAACCAAAAGTGTAGTTTTTATTTTTGTATTAATGATTAAGAGGTGATGCTTACTTCTATCCTCTTAATTTTTCTCCCTTTCATGTTGATTTTTGAGATCACAAGACTAAAACCTGAGACTAGTTTTCATAAGAAGAAAGGAAAGAAGTTGTTCCCTAATGTTCGTTGGAGAGAATTCCTCTTTTGTGCTTGTACAGGGCAGGCCCTGGGAGAGTCTGCCATGTCAGAAAAGCTTCATTCACTGTCCAGGAAAGAGTTTCTGCTATTTGAACCACAGCAGATCTAAGGGAGAGGCTCATTGCCACAAGTTTGGCCCAAGGTGATAGATATTTTTGGCCCTAGTGACCCCTGAAACTGATAAAAATGCAAAATATTCTTCAGGCCTCTGTATTTCCTTCTGCTTTCACAATGATGACAACAGAGTATTCTCAGATTCACATGCTTCTTAGTTAATAAACATTAACTGTTAGCACTCTCAATATGCAATTTTAGTAAAACGATCAGCGAGCAGATACCCATGTAGAGAGGCTGAACCACATCCCTATCAAGTGATACTTTTTCACTCTAAATTAAATTAGAGTTCCTAAAGCAGTTGAAGCTGAATGAGATGTTGGCTCACAGGGTCTCTTCAAAGGGACAAAGGAGAGGATTTTGTCATTTTTCCTAAAGTGTCAGAAACATCCTTTTGTGAGATTCGTGATCATTTCATTGTGCAGTGCTTATATATAGAGGGCATGAAGAAGTTAGCTACCCAAATGCTTATCAACCAATACCTGTTGTAAAGAATAAAAAAATAGAGATTGTCTATGAAAACTTGTTGAAGGCAGGTAGATGTATTGGATACAGTGTAGGAAGACCTGAGTCCAAATCCTGCCTTATACACATATTAGTTGTATGACTTGGCATGTTACCCTGTCTCTGCCTCAGTTCCCTCATCTGTTGTTACTATTGTCTAGTTGTGTCTGACTCTTCATGATGCCATTTGGGATTTTCTTGGCAAAGATGCTGAAGTGGTTTGCTATTTTCTTCTCTAGCTCATTTTACAGATGAGGAAACTGAGGCAAACGGGGTTAAGTGACTTGCCCATGGTCACACAGCTAGCAAATATTTGAGGCCAGATTTGAATTCATGAAGATGAGTCTTAAATAAATAGTTATAACCACAAGGAAAGAGCATCTCAAAAACTACCTCAGGAAGATACTTTAGGATGTTTAGTATTAACGTCTTACAGGAAAGCTACTTTACTACAACCAAGGAACTGATGACATTTTACTCATCAAACCATGGATCACTTCAGGGTCATTTCAGTACAATCCACAATCACTCATGATACAATTTACCTATTTCTGTTTACACTGGGAAAGCAGAGTGGATGGAGAACACATATTGTTCAGATTAAAGTGTGTAATTGGATAATAATGATGACAGTAATAAATAGCTGCTAGCACTTACATAAACTTTAAAGTTTGCAAAACACTTCACATGTTGTTATCTCTTCTGGACCTCCCAACAACTCTGAAGCAGGTGCTATTTTACTGATCAGGAAACTGCCTTTCCCTCATCTGTAGTATGGACATAATAAAAGCACCTGCCTCACAGAGTTGTGAAAACCAAAGGAGGTAACCTGTAAAGTGCTTCGTAAACGTTAAAGCATTATATAAATGCTAGTTATTATTATTATTGTTTTAAAAAAAGATTAAAAATACAAATAGCAAAAACAAACGTGTCCTTTAAATTTAGCATATCCATTGTCATTCCATGATCATGGTGTATACAGGGTTCAGAGGAGGTTAGCAAAAGTTGTATTGGAAAACATGATAAGATCAAGGTCAAGAAATGAAAGAAGCCAAAGACTTGTAGATTGCTTAGAAATCTTTTGCTTGTGCATCATGAATACTTCCTTTGAGAAGTGAGTCAAAAGGTGCCAGTATGTGGCTAGCCCTGAGCAACATCATAAATAATGAAATGGACTTATCTTAACAGAAAGGAAATGACTGGTTAATGATATGTGGGTCATGTCAGAATCAGCTGTCTGTCTAGTCAGATTTTCTATTGACTAGAGGAAAGGTGAAAATCAACACTAAGTTAGAACAAAGGATAAAGAATCAATTCAGCACATATGAAGCACCTATATATACACAGCACCGTACTAGTCAATGGGGTTACAAAACCAAAAATGAACTCCTTTCCCTCCAAAAGCTAGCATTCTATTGAAGGAGTTTATAAGATAAGAAGACACTGAGTGCCATGTGAGTATCATAGCAAGCATATTGGATTTGGAAACAAAAGGCCAGGGTTTGAAGTCCTGTTCTTCTGCTTACTACCTGTGTGGCTTTGGTAAGACATTAAGTTTCCCAGTCCTCAACTTCCTCCTCTAGAAAATGAGAGAGTTGGACTACTAGCTCTCTGTTTATGACTGGGGTTTGTTTAAACAAACCGTTGCCAATGAAAATTGATAAAGATTCCAAACATCACCATTTCTTAAAATTTAATGGAGATAACATAAGTAGTTGTAACCACGAAGAAAGGGGAGCTCAGAAACTACCTCATGGTAGACACTTGATTTCCTTGAAAGATATGATAAAGAAAATACTGGTTAAGAAGTCATGTGTAAACATTAGAGAGGAGGCTGATGGAAGCTTCTGAGAAGTCTCACCTCACAAAGCAGTAAACATTAATTTTGGAAAAGATGAACTTAATGGAGCATTTGATATGAGATTCAGGCAAGTCAGCTTATCTCAAGTGCATTTGTGGATGGAACTGAAATGAGGACAAATAGATATGAAATGGAAGAGATCTATTGGTGTTTATTTTAGTGACTATTTTTTATTAGTGACAGTTAACGAGCCATCATATTTCTACTCTACCAACAGGGCATGACTAGGTGCCACAGTGGAGAGAACACCAGGCCTGGAATCAGGAAAACCTGAGTTCAAATGTAGCCTTAGACATTTTACTCACTGTGTGACCCTTGGCAAATAACTTAACTCTATTTGCCTTGGCTTCCTCACATATAAAATGAGCTGGAGAAGGAAATGGCAAGCCACTCCACTATCTTTGCAAAGAAAACCCCAAATGAGGTCATGAAGAGTCGACAGGACTAAAACAACTGCACAGGCCAAATTTAGGATCCATTGTACTATGTGAGAAAATCACAATGATACTTAAGACAGTGAAGCAGGGAAGATTTATTGGATGTGAATAAAATGCAGAGGCAAATTTGTACCAGAGGTGACAATTTTGTAAGATATCTCAGAATGGGGGAAGATTATTATTATTTTTTTGTCCAAAGAATTTTTTTTAATTTGTTCAAGTTTTTCAGAAAAGACAAGGTCAGCTTTGGAGTCCTTTTTTTTTCTTTTAAATTTATTTACTTTTAGTTTACAGTATTCAGTTCTACAAGTTTTTGAGTAGGAAGATTATTAAAGAATGGAAAAGATCACATACAATTACTCCCCCAAAAGTGATTTAAAAAGCAGAGGAGCAATTAATTACCCTATTTGCCTACTTTCCTATCTCTATAGAATCTATATGAGAATGGTCTATGTGTACATTATAGGCAACCTATATGATGAAACATAATGAATTAAAAAGTAGGTTTTTTGCAGGCATTTTTTTCCAGCACACTGGCTCTATGATCATTGAAGCTCAACTGTTTTAAGAGCCATAGAAGATATCACATCTCCTCCATTACTTATTGATTTTTAGAAAAAAAAAATAAAACATTTAACGTATTACAACTAAATACAATATTAAAAGGTCTCAAACAAGGTGTTCTACATATGTGAAGTTATTACAGATGCACATATTTTTAAATCACAAAACCATGGCAGATATGACCACCACATGGTCTGTTGAATATCAGGCACAAACTGAGAGCTCTTTTCTCACCTAGATTGCTATTTTCTTTTAGGATGTTTGATATCAACATCTGATAAGAAAGGAATTCCCTATCAATGAAAACTACTTTAGTATTCCCAGTATTTAGTTCCCTAGTATTCCCTAGTATTTTGTTGTCTTCATCCAATCATGGATCACTTCAGGGTCATTTCAGTATGATCTATGATCACTCAAGATACAACTTGCCTGTTTCTATTTACACTGGAAAAACAGAGTAGAGGAAGAGCATATATTGCTCAGATTAAAATGTACAGTTGAATAATAATGATGATATAAATAGCTAGCACTTATAAATTTTAAAGTTTGCAAAACACTTCACATATGTTATCTCATCTGGACCTCACGATAGCTCTGTGAAGGAGGTGCTGTCATCATCCCCATTTTACTGATCAGGAAACTGAGGTTGAAAGAGATTAATGATTTTCCCAGGATCACAAAACTAGTAAGTGTCTAAGGCAGAATTTAAAACTAGATCTTCCTGATTCCAAAACCAGCCCTCTATGGCACCTACCTGCCTCTGTTGCCCAGTGGGATAGATAGCCTTTTAAATTAGTTTCTTGGTATATACAGATACATGGGTAGGTCATGAAAATGGACAGTGAACTGTGCTCCAAGTTCAGGGGAAGGAGGTGACTTGGTTGTATTGCTTTTAGGAAATTGCATAGTACTTTGAGTGTACCTAAGATGTTCATTTGTAGGGCAAACCTTATTCAAAAGAAACAAAAAAAGTGATGATATTCTTTGTTATGCTCTGCCCTGGTTAGACCACATCTGGCATATCATGTTCAGTCATAGATACAGTGTTTTGGAAGCACATTAACCAATGAGAATATGTTGATATGAAGGCAGGCAGAATGATTGGAGACAATGGCATACGATTAGTTGAAGGAACTGTCTTTTTAGCCTGGATAGGAGAAGATTTGGGGGAGTGCATGGTGGTTGTGCTCTTGTACTTGAAAGATTGTCATAGGGATGAGCCAAGTAGGCTTAATGAGAAGTGATGCAGACATTGATGTTAGGAAAACTTCTGATAACTGAAACTAAAAAAAAGGGAGGATGTTACTAGTTCTTCCTCAGTGGAGGTTTTCAAGTGAATATTTGCTGGAGATTATTTGCAGGAAACTATTTGCTGGAGATATTGTGGAAGGGATTCTTTGTCCATTATGGGTTGGGCTAGATGGTCTCTAATTTATCTTCCAACTCTTGAGATTCTTTGAAGATCTTCCGGACATCAAAGAGTTAAAAAAAAAAAGGCAGAAAAATTGGAAAAAAAATATCCCCTGATTCTAGGACCAGTATAAAATTGAGACCAGCCAGATGTATGTTTACAGTGTATTTTTATTAAAATGGAGGAGTATTATTTCAATCAAGATATAATTGGTGAAATCATACCTGATTCTACCAGGTTTAGATGGAGAATTTGGAAGGAACTTGATTAATGGGGAAACGTTTATTTCAGATACTGGACAATTTGTAGTGTAAAGGAAACTTGAAAAAGCACATGAGGGTTTGGTATTAAGACCAGTAATTAGATTGATTCGATTCAATAAGCATTTATTAGACATTCACTGTGAGCAAGCACTTAGGATTCTGCATACTAGGGCTATAAAGACAAGCTGAGAAATTACACCTCAACCATGGAGGTTATACTTCCCTGTGGTGGGGAGGTGTACAGACACTTATGCAGATAAATAAAAGAATTAGAAGGCCAGAGAACAGTAAGGAATAGGGGCACCTGGAAGAGGTGACCTGAGAGGTGAGATTTGACCAATGATTTACAAGAGGTGGAAGTGAGGAGAGAGTGAATTCCAGGCAGGGGGGCAGCCTGTGCCAAAATATAGAGGCAGGAAATGAAAGTCAGATTTGGAGAAGACAGAATATGCCCTCTAGATTGCAGCTAGAGAAATAATTTGAAATTATCCTGGATAGGTAGGCTAAATCAGTATGTAAGGAGCATTGAATGCAAGCTAAGGATTTTTTATTTTATTCTAGTGACTGGAGAGAACCACTCAAGGTATCTGATGTGGCTTATGCTTTAGGAAGATTGTTTTGGCAGCTGGGTGGATGATGGATTGGAGAGGTAGAAACTGGAAGCTGGGAGACCAATTAGGAAGCTATTGCAATAGTTTAGGCAAGGGGTGATAAAGACCTAAATTAGGGTTTGGCTATATAATTCAAGAGAGGGGGGCACATTTAAGAGGTGTTGTGATGGTAGAATTGGCAACTGATTGAAATTGGTGCCTCAGAGAGGTTAATTGATTTGCTCAATGGTAGAGCTCTTAAGTGAGGAAGCCAGGACTCAAATCAGTCAACAATTATAAGTACCTGCTGTGTTCCAGGCACTATTCTACATGATGCTAGACAAATAAAGGCACAGACACAGTCCCTGCCCTCAAGAGGCTCATATTCTAATTGGGGAGATGGCATGCAAACAACTCCATACATATATGATATATACTTTGTAAATGGGAAGTAATCAGTCTCCAAGGGAAGGCTTTATAGCACTGAAGGGGACCAGGAAAGACTCAAACCCAGGCCATTGTGGGGTGGCTAGGTGGCTCATCGAATAGAGTCAGGAGGACCTGAGTTCAAATCCAGCCTCAGACACTTAACACCCCCCCCCCAAACTAGCCGTGTGACCTTGGGCAAGTCACTCAACCCCAATTGCCTTCCAAAAAGCGAAAAAACAAAATGACAACAACAATAACAAAAAAAAACCCCAGGCCATTCTATTATAAAAGGCTGTGTCTTAAAATATTAAGGTGTTTATTAATAGGGTAGCCTCACCTGATAGAGGGTTTCTATGAACATTATTGTATAAAGGACCTTAGTATGTAATCATGCTGTTTTACACAAAGATATAGGAAATTCACTTGGCAAAGTCACCGTGATTTTTTCAGAAATTTAAAAATAAAATAATGACATTAATGTGTTATCAAACTTCAGATCATTGAAGAGCATCTTCTTGACTTCTCACTTGATTGCCAAGAGTCAAAGCTATCTATCACATCTATCTTCTTGAAGACTAGATCAGATAGTTATGCTAAAAATAGAAGGTGAATTTGGGTAGAGGGACAGGCAAAAATGGCCTATTCTTGTCTTTTAAAATTTTATGGCCTGAATGTACGTGGAGTTTTAGAAAATTAAGAGAAAAATGTAGAAGGTCTTGAGGAAAGCTGAAGTCAAGCTTGATGTCAGAATCAGATAGATGACTACTCCTGAATATGAATAGGTGCTAAAAAGCACTGGGAGTAGAAGGAGGAAAAAACTGCAAGACGATGGGTAGAAGAAAATGGGGTTTTAGTAAAGAGTCGTGGGTTTTAATGAGGGTAGGGAGAATTCATTAAGAATGGAGTTAATCTAATTTTGGTGGTTGCTACTATATACATCTGTATTTATATCTATCTATACTGTTCAGAGTTGAACTCTTTTTTTTTTTTTAAAGCAATTGGGGTTAAGTAACTTGCTCAAGCTTACACGGCCAGTTATTTCTGGGGGTGGTGCTAAGTATCTTGCCCGGATTTGATCCCCAGGTCGTCCCGACACTGGAGCCAGTGCTCTTACTCACTGAGCCACCTGACCGCCCCTGATATGGTACTCTTAACTATTTTTCGGCTGGTGGTACTAAAGTAGACATTCTTCTCACCTCTACCTACTTTTTAAACACTTAGAGTAGTTTTAAATAGAATAAATTCAGCATCCTATTATATGCTCCCATATGTAGATTCTCCTGAAGTTTGGGTTCCTAAAATCAGGTTCAGTTTTGCTTATTAAAAATATTACTGGTGCACTCAGCTGAATTTCTGTAAAAAATACTATATTAGCTGGTTAACCTTGACATCTAGAATTTGTACATTAGCTGTGACATATGTCTATACTTATGTTTTCAGAATACTTTGTTAAATGAATCATGTCCTTTTTGCTTTGTAGAGAAATATTATTCCTGTATGACATTTAGAAGAAATCCAAGGCATATTTTTTTTTGAAGTAGCTGATTCTAAGCCAGAACAGGAAGATGATTATGAAGTTTTTATTCTTATGTTTTTTTCAGGTAATTTGCAAAGTTATTGTAATGCTCTCCTATAGTTGTAATTGAAATCTATTTTCATAACTGTTAGTCCTCCCTGTAACAGGAACAGGATCACTTTTCCCATTAAATTCCTTCTTAACTTTTATTTATTTATTTTTACTTTTTTGATTTTGCTTTTTGGAGGGCAGTTGGGGTTAAGTGACTTGCCCAAGGTCACACTGCTAGTTTTTGTGTTAGGTGTCTGAGTCCACATTTGAACTCGGGTCCTCCTGACTCCAGGGCCGGTGCTCTATTCACAGTGCCACCCAGTCGCCCTTAACTTTTAGATCTGTACCACATTCGGCATCTAAAATACAAAGCATTTCCAGCAGGAACTTATTCTACCTTATCTTTTATTTTTTCCCCATCTCGATGGGTTAAAGCATTTCAGAGTGACTGCAGTGTTTGTTTTTTAATAGACATGAGCAGTGGGGTTTTGGCTTCTTTGCTCTTTGGGCCAGAAGTTTAATTTTGTATTACTGTATTTTAGGGGAAGGGAAGATCTGTCTGTCTGTCTATCTAGCTATATATATCTATCCATCCATCTGTCAGTATAGACACACATGCATGTGTGCACACACACACAGATTCTTCATTGTTCATGAATTGTTCATCCAATAGGTATAAGTTTTATAAATTGAATTAGCTCAAATGTTCCAGGGGGCTAGTGATTTAAAGTTATTTTATGGCAAAGTAGAAAATCATTTTGTAAAATGAATAATTTACTGCTCATTTATCCTTTTTTTAAAAATACAAATATTGATTTTAACATTAGAGATACTTAAAATAAGATCCCTTTATGAGTCAGAGTATGATGTACAAGAAAGAACACTGGACATGTAGTCAAGGCTTGCATTCAAATCCCTGTTTTGCCATTTCTGTATGATCTGGAGTAGGTCATGAAACCTCAATAACAGAACTTTACTTCTTTCATCTGCAAAATGTTGATAATATATTTTGCAGTGTGTAACACACTAGATTGTAAGAAAAGTGCTTTGTGAATCTGTGGGCACTATATAAATGTTAGAGAACATACACACACACATATGTGAGTATATATATATCCACACACATGCACACAAATATATATACACACAAACACCCATACCTACATACATATATATTTAGTTTATGAGATACTTAATGCTTTAGCAACATTGTTCCCTTGAACATTTTGTTGGTTATGAACAAGACCAACTTTTTAAGATTAATCACATATTTTATGTGTTAATTAAGAGGAGAGGATGATTTTTACATGGGATCCTAAGAAGCATTTGGCAATGCAATTAGTTTTGTAGCCAGTGATTTTTTTAAAAGCTTTACCAGAATAAGAATGATATTAGTGTCACTTTTAAATAGCTACAGCTCCAGGAATGTGTCAGTTCACATTATTATCTTAAATACACACCTTATCTATCCATATTGCTTCTCTTTAGATGTGAAAGTAAAAATAAAGGTGTGAAGCCTCTAGCAGACTTAGATTTTTTTGGTGAATCAGAAAACACAGAAATACTTCATTATTGTTAGTCTCAGCCCTTAAAATCACTTGAATTTAATGTGTTCTTTACTTACTTAAAGTAACAATAAGACAAATTCACAAACAATTAAAGTATTTGAAAATATGAATTCAAACTTTTTTATTCATAGGGAAGATAGTAAAAGATTTTAGGATATAGGGAATTATTCATAGTAAAATTAGAGATAGAGTGTAATGATAGCTTATTCATTTAGTGTTATGGAATTCTGGATTAGTGAATTTTCTATATAACTAAAATGTTCTCTCTTTAGGTACCAAAAGTTTCTTTTTATTTTGATGATTTTCTTTTTTTTTTTTTTGCTTTTTGGAGGGCAATTGGGGTTTAGTGACTTGCCGAAGGTCACATGACTAGTTTTTGTGTTAAGTGTCTGAGGTCGGATTTGAACTCAGATCCTCCTGACTCCAGAGCTGGTGCTCTATTCACTGTGCCACCTAGCTGCCCCTATTTTGATGATTTTCAATGGAAAACTTTTTTTAAAAGCCCAGTGACCATTTCATTATTCCACATCCCACCTTCTTTTGTTAACTCAAGGCTAGCACTCTAGTTCAGGCTCTTATCACCTCTTGCCTGTGATTGGATTATCTAACTTTTAATTGGGCTCCCTGTTTTTAGTTTCTCTCCTTTTCTATCATCCTACATCTTGCTGTCATATTCATATTCCCAAGACGAAGGTTTGACCATCTTGCCTACCCACAATGCTAGGCAATAGATTTAGTGAGTGTAGCCTCATGCCATCTTTCCTGTAAAGTTCATGTGAACTTTAGGATAACTATTTTCTTCACTGCTTTTACTTGTGAGGTTCAAAGCAACCTTCCAGATGGTCGAGGTTGTCAGAAATCTTAAGAGTTACTTTCATTTACTCATAGAATATTCAAAATAGACAGGGAGTATGTAGTTTTTCACATTAAAGAGGCAGCTGGAGCAACTGTTAGGCCATATCTGCCATAAGCGGTTATTTTTTTTTTTATGCACCGTGCTTTACCTTAGCCAGGTGCTCCTAATTACCTGTTTCCTTCTGTAGAACTGGGGCTAGCCATGATGGAATTGGTTTCTGTCTCATCTGGTACCTTATAAAATCAGCAAGACTGGGAAAGAAGCTCTGTCTCAGTTATTGACAGCTGTGTGCCTTGAATCTGATTTCCCCCTCACTGTGCCCTATTCTCTCTTGTGTGCCTCCTAGTTTCTGACTGGTGCTTTAGAACTTTAACCACTTGTTCTATTTCTTTTTTTTTTTTATTTGTGTCCTCCTGGCTTTTACTGTCACTTAATCTCTCATTTCTGTTCTGTAGACTTGCTTGGACTCTGACCCCTTTCGCACAAACTGTGTCCCTGGATTATTACCTGCTCTAACTTTTGATACCCAGTATGATTCCTCAAGCCTTGCCTTCTGATTCCCTGCTTAGTTTTTATGTTGGGTTTCAATATGTGCCCCCATTTGAGACTCGATCACTTTGTCCCAGGCACCTAATTCTTTCTTGATAACTGCTTTCTGGTCTTTCTCATTCCCTAGCCAGGACCCCAACTTTGCTTCAGCTTTCTTGGTTCTGATTCCTTACCTGTATCCATAAGCCTGCTACCACCCACAGCCTGGGATGAGGCGGTGTGGTCCAGAACAAGGCATGCCGAATCTGGAGACAGAGAGATTGGATTCAGAATCTAGTTTTGTTACTTATTCCTTGTGTGAACTTGGGCAAATCTAAAATAAAGAGATTGGGTTGGATGCCCCTAGATATAGGGGTGGGAAACCTGTGCCCTTTAGGTCCTCAAGTGTAGCCCTTGACTGAATTCAAAGGGCTGAACTTAAAGACCTACAGGACCACCTGTGGCCACCCCTACAGAAGGTCCCTGCTCACTCTAAGACTATGATGCTACAACAGGAGCATTCAGGACTGTTCAAGTGCTGGGACTTTTACAGAAGTCTCTCTGCCATAATCACCATGTAAATGATGATGGTGATGGTGATGATATTGGTGAGATCTTTGCATTTACTTCCAGAATAATTGCTGTCTTGTATCTTAGTCCTAATCATTATTTCCCTGTGAAGTTTGCTGTCATTGAATAAATTATAATTGCAGGCATCCTATCTGCGTATACTCTGGAAGACAAAATAAATAGGCTAAAAAAAAAGCAGCATCCCTGCTTTTAAGGAACATACATTCTCTCAGACTGGATAATGTACTTAATTAATGACACGAATAGGATGGGAATCTAGGTTCTCGAATGTAGTGGTGCCCTTGATCAGTCTCATCAGTGCCTTTTTTTCTGGCCTAGTTGTAGAAGGAAGGAAGAGAAGAGGAAAGATGAAGAAGGGGAAGGGAAAAGGAGTATTTATATAGCACCTACTATGTGCCAGTCACTGTGCTGAATGTTTTAGGAAAATGAATATGGTTACTTGATTCTCAGTCAGTCAATATTTGTTTATTAAGCACCCACTTTGGTGTCAGGCACTGTACTAAGCACTTTGAAAAAAAAACATTGTCATTTGAGGCCCATGACAGTGCCGTGGGGTAAGTGCTAATATTAATAACTCCATTTTACAGATGAGGGAACTGAGGCCAACAAAGGTGAAGTGACTTGCCCAGGGTCACATGGCAACTTAGTGTATGGGTTTGGATTTAAACTCAGACTTTCCTGACAGCACTCTTATCCACTGAGCTGTCAGCTGCCTCTAACAGGGTTCGTGGTCTATGGTCAAATTGCTCTTTCAGGTTACTTTGAAGGTAAGTCCTATTCTGAGCTCTGATCCTGTTGCCTTCTGCTCAGAAACTGCCCCTGATTACCTTGTCCTACAAACATAAGGCAGATTCTTTAGCCCATGTTAAAGCACCCACCTCTCTTTGTAGCTTCATCTTCCCTAATGTGCTTCACTCATAATATAGTTTGGTTAAGCTAGACCATTTGCTGTTTCTTCAGTAGCCTGTGTCTTCTTATTTTTGTGTTACCTGGACTCCTCACCTCCCCCCAACTCTTGCTCTAGTCCGTCCACTTCCTACACCTCTTTGAAGACCAAGCTCAACTGTCATCTCTTCCATAAAGCTGTCCAAGATCCCAGCTGGGAGCCATTTCTTGGTTTCCTCTGAACTCCCATAATGCTCTATACTCCTTTATATCTTAATATCTTAGTTTCTGTGTGTATCTTATTTTACCAAGCTATAAGCTTAAATGGTCCTCCACAGCAACGCACAAAGTACCTTGTATATATCAAACACATTAAAAATATTTTTGAAATGAATGTTCTAAATGTTATAACTTCTCGGTTACCTTCCTGGAAACTATGCTTTCCTAAGAAATAACATTTTAGGATCATTGTAAAGATAGTTGAATTCCCTTTTTGGATATTTCATTGTATACGATAATGCATGTAAAGTGCTGTGCAAACTTAAAGTACTGTATAACTTTTAAATATTATCACTAAAGCAAGTAGATTTAAACTTAAATAAGTCAACTATCAAAGTAAGCAATGGTACTATTGAAAAATGCCTTAAAGAAATCATAATGTGACTCAAATAAATTTAAAAAAAAATTAACACACTGCTAGGCCCTCTTTTTAAAAATGTTTCGGTGTCAGCATTTTAAGGTCTTAGACTCTTAAGTTCTACACATGTGGGGACTTCATTTTTATCTAAAATTATTTCACCCAGTGAGTATTCTGCATCTTACTAATGGTTTACTCATGTCTAATTGAGACTTTGTTATTTGTTTCTTGAGAGGCCACAAGGTATTGTGGATAGCAGACTTGGATTCAGGAACACCTGGGCAGGTCCCACCTTAGATACTTGATAGCTGTGTGATCCTGGGCAAATCACTAAGCTTCTGGGCTTCGGTTCTTCATCTTTAAAATGAGAAGGTTGTACCAAATGACCTCCAAGATCCCTTCCAGTTCTAAATCTGTTATCTTAGGCTATTATCTATTTCAACATCAGCAAGCAGTTGTTGAGAATTTGTATGTCTGTTTGGGAGGGGGGTGCAGATAGACCTGTAGAATCACCCTAAAGCTAGCCCCGAAGAGAAATTTGTCTTTGCTGGAGATTTGATAGAGCATGCTATCTCATCCTTATCAGATCCTTTGAGGACCATATCTGCCCTGTCCAAGCACAGAGGCCTCACTCGTGTTGTCCTCTCCTTTCTTTCTTTCCCTGGTCTAAGTCTTGGACTCATTGCTTCTTCCCAATCTTCAGCCTCTCTTGCAAGATTCCAATTTTTCAGTCTCTAGATTCTGGCACTATTGAAATTTTTTTTGTTTTTTGCTTTTTGGAGGGCAATTGGGGTTAAGTGACTTGCCCAAGGTCACACAGCTAGTTTTTTTGGTGTGTGTTAAATGTCTGAGGCCGGATTTGAACTCAGGACCTCCTGACTCCAGGGCTGGTGCTCCATTCACTGTGCCACCTAGCCACCCCCTCTATTGACATTTTTTTAAAATTAGTTTTTAACATTTTTAATTTTTAAATGCTCAATCTCTTTTTCAAATATCCAAGAGTACATCTATATTTTTTATATTATTTATCCTCTGTTGATCTTTCAAATAATCAGTGATCTTTGGAATCCATCCTTTAATATTTAAACAGAATGGAAACATGGTGTAGTAGTTGGCTTTGTGTTGTCTTTTGCTGATTTTGTGACCCTGCACAGAACACTTCATCTCTCAGTGATTCTCTAAGGAGTTCTCTGGACTGTCAGCGAATAGACAAGCATTTGTGAAGTACCTATGGTGTGCAAAGTACTGTGCTAGGCTCCCCAGAGCCTATACAAATACAAAAATGAAACATTTTATGCCCTGATACATTTTATTGGGGAAGACAGTGAATGTGTGTGTATGTAAGTGCAAGAAATGTAAAAGATAAACACAGGATCATTTTTTCAAGTCAAGATACTAACAGTTGGGTGGGGAAGGAGAACCAGGAAGCCCTGGGTTCTGATACTTTCTAGCTGTGTGATCATGCATGGACAAGTCCTAGACTGCCCCAGTTTTCTCTTCTCTGAAATGTGACTAATATTTGAAGTACCTATCTCACAGGGTTATTATTATAAGATCAAATGAAAAAAAATGTATGTAAAGCACTTTGCAAACCTTAATGTTCTCTCTCTCTCTCCCTCCCTCCCTCTCTCCTCCACCTCTCCCTCCCTCCCTCCCTCCCTCTCTCTCTCTCGCCCCCCCTCCCCCCCTCTCTCTCCCCCCCCTCTCTCTCCCTCCCCCTCTCCCTCCCTTCTTCCTTCTCTCTGCCTCTCCTCCCTCTCCCTCTCTCTTTCTCCCTCTCCCTCTCTCCATCTCTCTCTTCCTCTGCCTCCTCCATCCCCTGCCCCATGTGTCTGATGTGAGGGACCTCTTGAAGTCATATGTCTAATACACTCACCTTATAGATGAAACTTTAGCCAAGAGAAGTAAGTGACTTGTCCAGGGTTATGCAGCTTACAAGTATTTGAGGCAGTTTAAAAACCCAGGTCTTTCTATTCCTGGTTCAATGCTCTATCTATATTATTACTTGATGGAATGGAGTTAGGGAAATTTTTTTTTTTAAGGATATTTTTAGAGTTGAACATTTTGAAGCTTAATACAATCACCTTTTATTCCAACTCATCCTCTCCTGTTCTGTCTTAATTTATAGACTCCCTTTATTCTATATGATAGTTTTTATTTTTCAGGATTGTCCATAGATATACATGTCTAGGTATCTAAAACACTTAGGAGCCAAAAGTATTTCAATCACTCGATTAATTAAGCATGTATTAAGGTACTAGGTTCTGTGTTAGCCACTGGGCATACAAGTACATAGAATGAAGCAATTACTAATTGCAACTAGGGAGATATAATACATAGCTATAGAAATATATAATGGAGGAGATACATATACAAATATATACAGCATAAATATAAAGTTTATAAATAAAATATATACAAAGTAGGTAAATCCAAGGTTCTTTGGAAGGAGGACGCTGACATTTGGGGGATCAGGAAAGGCTTTATACCAAAGGCGGTGCCAGAGCTGTATGTTTAAGGAAGGGAGTGACTGGTGAGGCAGAAGGAAGAAGGGGGAGTGTATTTCAGGCATGGGGAGTAGCAATAATGATCAATTATTGATGTCATAATGACTATTATTACCTTTTGCCTTATGTTTGCATAGTGTCATGTTCACAATCTCATTTGGTCCTCAGAGTACATTGATGAAGCAGGCAAGGAATGCGTTATCCCTCTTTTTACAGATGAGACAGCTGAGGTTTGTCACCCAACAAACTTATATGGCTAGTAAGGACTGGATAGGGAACCAGGTCTTCTGAGTTCTTATTTCATGATTGTTCATAATTCTTTCTTCAGTTATTTTTGTCCAGTTGCTTTTTAATCATGTCCAACTCTTTGTGACACCATTTGGGGTTTTCTTGTTAAATACTGGAAGAGTTTGCCATTTACTTTTCCAGCTCATTTGACAGATGAGGAAATAGGCCAATAGGGTTAAGTGACTTGCTTAGGGTCACATAGCTGGTAAGTGTCTGAGGCTGGATTTGAACTCAGGTTCTCCTGACTTTAGGCCTAGCACCCTTTCCATTGTGCCACCTAGGTGCCCTTAATTCTTTCTGGTATGTTGTATACATGTTGAACATTCTATTAGAGATTTATCAAGTTGACATTTTATTACTACCTTGAAAATGGTAATTCATTGTTTTCTTTCCCTTTCCCCACCTCGATTCATCCCTACCAACATTAACTGGGTTCCCTTATACCACGGTTGAGCAGGATTGGTTGAAGAACTTTGTTGGTGACCCTGGGCTTCAATTTTGTGTATCCGGCTTTCATTCCTTAATTTTGACCCTGGAAAGCTGCAGGCATTTGGTAGTGGAAAGTAAAACTAGAAACAGCTTCTCAGCACTATTTGGTGACCTTGACTGTTCATTCTAATTTAATTTGACAGATTGCAAAAGTGTCTAAACTACCTCTGGTTATGATTTTCACACTTTTGGAAAGTAAATTAACTCTTTCATGCCATAAGGAGACTTTCTGTATTTGGGAGCAGTAATTTAGAGTCATACCCTTGTGGCTTGGAAGGGTAGCTATAGCTTCGCATGGTGCCTAATTGGCAACCAAGAGCCTGTTTAGGCCCAGGGAGAATCCAGCCTAATGTATTGGAAACTTCTTCTTGTAACCTTGATTTACTTTAAAATAAATTATAGTTTAGCAAATAACTACCACCACTTAAACTTGTAATATATCATTTTATGTTGAGAAATGAATTTTATTGTCTCAAATTGAAATGCAGAGATGGAGGCTTTTGAAAAGCCTTTGGGATTTCATGGTGATAAACTGTTTTTTAAAGAATTGGCCAAAATTGCCATTTTTCTTCTTATGTAATATATGGCCCTTTTGTAATAAATGATCAAAATTAAATGCTTAATAAAGGTGTTGATAGTACAAGCTCAGAGATATTTGGGAAAGGAAATATAGGTATACATACATACATTTATATACATCTACATATATATGTGTATATATAGTATAGTTCTTTTAAGAGAGATTATCAGGATCTTGTTGAATGGTTTTTTTTTTAAAGGGTTTTATGTCATTTGGTCACAGGTACAGTAAATGATATTTTCTATAGCATACCATAAGCATTACAATAGAAATTTTAATCTAGTAATAATAATTTGTGTGAAGGGTGCCACAGTTCTTTGTAAGTTGGGGTGCCCAAATGTCATTTTCCTAGAGTGGTTTGTTACATATGTATCACTAAATTATTCAGTGAATTGATTGTTCTATTTGAGTTGATATTTGGGGGCAATCACTTGATGAAATTAATAAATACACAGTAGAATATTGTCTTCTCATTCTCAGAGTGATGTAAGTATGCAAAAATCTGTGTTCTCCTGATTTTTATTCTCAGCCTAAGAGAACTGCTGTCCTTTCTACATCCTTTCCTTGTGCTGTTGATGGTTTGTGTTTATTACTATGAAGATGGAGGTGCCAGTTGATTCAGATTTGGGCCAAGTAATGGCAGAAGTAAGTGAAGCAAAGGGGAATTGGTTGAGAGAAGAACTAAGGAGAAGGGTCAGAATTGGTGTGAGAGGCCCTAGAGATGAGGGCAGAGAAGTCTTAACATTCAGGCCTGGAATGGAAAGACTAGGAACTTCAATTTCTGACCTCTTCTCAAAATGAGTCAGACAATATAGGGAGCTGAATAGGCAGGAACAGGGCAAGTGAAGTTTTACTGTGTAATAATAAATCCTTCAGTGTTATACTTTTTTGAAAAGTAAAAACAAAATGAGAACACTTCTAAAATATAACAACACATAGACATATGAAATGCTTTTCTTAGGAATTTTATGCTTTGCTAACTTGTACTGAGAGCATCTTTAAGACTTGTTAGAAACTTATTTGAAATCTTTCCTTTGTAGCATTCTTAATTCAGAAGCAAATTCTCAAAATTTTCTTTAGAAATCCCACATTGCTATTGCTGATAGACTAATAAATTGAAATGCCACCCTTAAATGACCTTCTGGATTAGGTAACAGAAATTGCTGAATGTTAGCAGGTAATTTATGTCTTTGTCTCTGTTCATTTTAACAACTTGGGTGTTTTATATAGCTTTAAAAATGAAGAACCAATAAAAAGAAGCATTGCACTAATAAATAAGAAATATCCAGTGTTGACTTCAGGAGCAGAGACAGTTTAGTTCTTTAGTCTTTGGTCGTTCTTAAAGCAATAAGCATTCCACTTGAGATTTCATTGATACAGGGAAGGACCTAGTAAGAATATTCCCTCTAAGAATACATGTTTTCACTTCCTCTGTAACTGATAATCTTAGAATTGCCTGTAGCATTGAGAAGTTAAATGACTTGCCCAGCATTTCACAGCCAAAATTTTTAGACTTGAACATAGGTCTTCTGTTTCCATGTTAGCTCTTAATCGACTTTGCTATAACGTCTCTACTGTTTCTAAGCAAACATAATATTCTTACATGGGACATTTTCATTGACTTTCATATCTTTCTTTGGACATAATTTTGCCCAATATTTTATATGATCTGATTGTTCATCTCTCTGTTCTGAAGTTCCCAAACTTTTCCTCACCATAAACAAAACTTAATCTGTGCATAGTGTTTCCATTACTGACCCACAGGTTGACTAGAGAATCATTTGTTTGCTGAGAATTTCAAAAGATGCTAGGAAATGATTTTCTGTTGTATATTAAAGGTAAAAGTTACCAAATAGGTGTTGTAATTTTATGAAAGTATGAAAATATTGACTGAAAAGCTAATGAAATATTTTCTATTAGTCTTTAGACTAAAGGGGGACATTCGAATCACTTGAATTAAAGGGATAATTTTGATAATTTGGTTAGTTGACTTCTTTTCTATTCATATTATTATTTATGAAAAATGTAGATTTCATAGAAGATGTTACATCATCAGATTGGTTTTGTATAGGAAATGCATTGCATTTGGTCAAAAGTACTAAGAATGCGTTTCCTTAAAGTTGAAAAAAATCAGTTACCTGTAACTATGAACTTAATTTAACACAATTTTAGTTACTTCCTTTCAATTTCTTTATGAAATTGGCAATGTGTTATCTTTCCAGTTACTTATGTGATGTCCATTTTTCTAGAAAAGCATCAAGATTTGAGAGGAATCTACTAGACTCTTAACTATTTTAAAGTTTAAGTTTTTGATCTATCTTAACCTGCAGGCACATATTTCCTTTTTGGTAACATACAAGATGTTGATTTTACGTTTTGCCTAGTTTGAACTACAGTTACTTCCATAGATAACTTTCCCCAGCATCTGTCACTGTTGTTAAATTCAGAAGAAATATGCTCATTGTTAGTTCCTCAGTTGAACTTTGTAGCCCTGTAAGGGATCTTAGTGGTAATGTACTCCAGTGACTTCATTTTATAGTCTGGGGCAAGAGCCTTTCTCATATACCTAGTTATGCTACACATATTATCTTCAGATTTAAAAGGCTACACACTCTTCTTTCTTTTTAAATTTAAGTTTAATTTTTCTCAATTACATGTAGACAAATATTTTTAACATTCATTTTTTCAAAACTTTGAGTTTCAAATTCTCTCTTTTCCTTCCTTGTCTCTTTCCTCTTTGAGAAGGCAAGCAATTTGATATAGGTTATACATGTGTAGTCATGTAAAATATTTCCATGTAAGCCATGTTGCAAAAATAAAAAAAAAGACCAAAAAAATAAACAAGAATAAGGGAAGTTTTAAAAGTATGCTTTAATCTGTGTTCATATGCCATCAGTTCTTTCTCTGAAGCTGGATAGCGTTTTTTGTCATAAGTCCTTTGGGATTGTTTTGGATCGTTGTATTGCTGAGTCATTCACAGTTGATTGTGATACCTTATTGCTTTTACTATTTGTTTTCCTGGTTCTTTCACTTTATGTAAGTCTTCCCAGGTTTTTCTGTGAGCGGCCTGCTCATTATTTCTTATAGCACAGTAGTATTCCATCACAATCATATGCCCACAACTTGTTATTCCATTTCCCAGTTGATGGGGCATCCCCTCAATTTCCATTTCTTTTTCACCTCCAAAAGAATCATAACAAATATTTTTGTACTTATAGGTACTTTTCCTTTTTCTTTAATCTCTTTGGGATGCAGACCTACTAGTGGTATTGCTGGGTCAAAGGGCATGCACAGTTCTATAGCTCTTTTGGGTATAGTTCCAAATTGCTTTCCAGATTGGTTGGGTCAATTCATGGCTCCACAAACAACAGTACATTAGTGTCCCTATTTTTCCACTCTAACATGTCTTTTTCTTTTGCTGTCATATTAGCCAATCTGATGGCTATGAGTTGGTACCTCAGAGTTTTTTAATTTGTGTTTCTCTAATCAATAGGGTTTAGAGTGTTTTTTTTTTATATGACTATAGATAGTTTTGATTTCTTTATTTGAATATTGCCTGTTCATATCAAATGACTACTCTTAAAACTTTCTAAAGAAAACAAACAATATTGCCTGTTCATATCAAATGACTACTCTTAAAACTTTCTAAAGAAAACAAACAATATTGCCTGTTCATATCAAATGACTACTCTTAAAACTTTCTAAAGAAAACAAACAACTGTCTTAACTATATTTATAACTATATAATAATAACTATAATAACTATATTTTTGGGATACATGTTGGGGGTATAATTGACTTATATATCATGCTAGCCCAACTAATGTAATTGAGTCTCCTTGGAGATTTTTTATGATATTATCTGCCCAAAAAAGAGAAGGTTTTCTCTACCTCCTTGTGCTATATAGTGCCTCTCTGCCTAAATGTGAAAAATGGAGGATAGCATGAGAAATGAGGACTAGGTGTGTAGTTTGGGGAGCAGTCCATTGACACATAATCATTGAAACCTTGTGAGCAGATAAGTTCCTTAAGGGAGTGTTTAGTAAGAATACGTTGTATCTGAATGCTTAAGGGAATGTTAGTTGCTGAATATGTTGTATGTGAATACTGTGAATATGTTCCCTCTCCCCATCCCATTCCTCTAAGAAATTGCAACCATCTCACTTTTTGTATTTGAATCCTCAGTGCCTAGGGCAGTACCTTGATGATGCTGCAGTCAAGCACTTGTTTGTCCTTCATTCTCGAGAAGGACCAATGATATCAGGGGGGTGATATCTTGGGACTTGCAAGTGAATTGGATTTAAGTGAGGCAGAGCTATGCAGAGTCATCAGCCTCACTGCCTCACCCAGAGTCATTGGAATCCAGTGGCAAGACTTGGGTCAGGACAACTGGTGATGACCCTGGATGCAGTAGAGACCAGTCAGACACTTAATAAATGCTTGTAGACTGGTTGATAAATAAAAATACAAGTAAGAGGGGGAAACTTGAGTAGATATTTATAGTTTGTAAATACTAAACAAGATGACCAACAAAAGAGTAAAAATAGTAATTGAGAAAGGTATGAAGAAAACCAGACAATATGGTATCCCAGAAACTAAAGCTTTAAATGCAGGAGTTTTTAATCTGGCAGCCTATGAACTTTTTGTTTCATTTTTTAAAAGGGATCCTTTTATTTCTTGCCTTTTTTATTTTGGAGGGGGGAAGGCAGGGAAATTGGGGTTAAGTCACTTGCCCAAGGTCACATGGCTAGTGTTAACTGTCTGAAGCTGGATATGAACTTAGGTCCCCCTGACTCCAGGGCCAGTGCTCTATTCACTGCGCCACCTAGCCGCCCCTGTTTCATTTTTT
The DNA here is from genome assembly GCF_028583685.1 of Petaurus breviceps papuanus. Classification (NCBI taxonomy): domain Eukaryota; kingdom Metazoa; phylum Chordata; class Mammalia; order Diprotodontia; family Petauridae; genus Petaurus; species Petaurus breviceps. The sequence continues at coordinate 8,620,437 of NW_027187323.1, forward strand.
TTAAGTAAACATTTTGATAGCAGTATTTTAATTGGTTTAATTGGGAAGAATTGATTTCCTTTATAATCCTAATGTATTTTATTTTACGCTTTTAAGAACATTATTTTGAGAAGGGGTCCATAGACTGCCACATAGGCCCATGCCACAGAACAGGTTAAGGTTAAGAATTGTGAAGACTATCTAGGAAGAAAAGGGAAGGGTGATCAGTGGTGGGAGGGGCAGAGGATGATGACCAGAGAAAAGGCTTCTTAATGTGGAAGAGATTTCCTTAATGTGGAACTATAGGGCTCAAGGACAGAATTAATGGAAGAGCTGGCACCTTAGAAATCTTGTTCCCAGAGTCAGAATCATACAATTTGAGAGTTGGAAGGGACCCACCTCAGTGAGCAACTGTCTACTCTAACCCATATGCAAAATAAATCCTCTCTGTAGCATACTTGACAGGTGGTTTCCTAATCTCTCTTGAAGATCTGTAGTGAGGGAGAACCTAACACCTCTGAAGGCAACCCATTCTACTTCTGGATGGCTTTCATTGTTAGGAAGTTGGTTTTTTGTTTTTTCCTTCCTGACATAAAAGCTAGATTTCCTTCTTGGCAGCTCTTATCCATTGCTCATACTTTTGTCTTCTGAGACCAAACAGAACAAATTTAATCATTCTTTCTGCTAACAGACCTTAAAATACTTGAAGGCAGTTATTGTATTTTTCCTCCCTTCTCCCCTTTTTTCCCCTAGTTCCTTGAACAGATTCTTTTTTGACATTCTTTGACATGACCTCATGCTCCATCTGCCTCTTGAGCCCCTCCCCCCAGTTTCCCCCACCTTCCCAAAGATATGAGAGATAAAGTGGCTTCTGAAAAACAGAGAGGAGCAAATTTAATTGATTTTCCAATGTTTATTGGGTATTCGTGCATTCAGTACATCTCCAATGTGAAGTGCACCTGAATTAGGTATTGTTGAGTGTGATACAAGGAAGTATAAGACTTGGCCCCTGCTTTCAAAGAGTTTATGGTCTTTTTTTGACCTTTTCCAAGTTCTCTGTGCCTCTCTTCAAGTTTTTGCTACCATAGCTAAACAGTAAACAGCTTGATAAAACTAAGTACAGTTATAGTATGCTTGTTAGTGAAGGGACCCAGGCCCATGAAATTGCTGATTTAGTTTAATATAGCAGTTTAATATAAGTAATGAATATTCAGGTTAGTAATTCCACTTAATTAAATAAATGAAAAGCTTATTGGTGAGGGTCACAAACTGGTGTAGAATGTTGAGAGAACATCATAATATCTACTGGCCAAACTTGAGAGACCTATGGCAACATGAAATACATTCACATTATTTATTTCCCACAGTATAATGTTATGGAATGTTTCTAAACTTATTACAGATTTTTTTAAAAAGTCACATGGCAGAGACAACTAGGTGGCACAGTGGATAGAACACAGACCGTGGAATCAGGAGGACGTGAGTTCAGATTTGGCCTCAGACAGTAGCTATATGACCCTGGGCAAGTCACATAACTCCAATTGCCTTAAAAAACCAAATTTATATGGCAGAAATTATTGGATTGCTTCATATGATGAAATTTAGAATATTGAAAAGGCACTCATCACCTTTTTAACTACATAAAAAGTATCCCAGTATCTCAGCAGTATGGAAAGCTCCTTTAAAATAGGGAGGGAATGTATTTTTTTCCTATCTTTTGTGCTCTCCATGTTACATATCATGGGGTCCTATGAACTCTTAAAAACTGATTGGATTGAGTTGATTTTCAGCTACTTAGAATTAAGTTAGGCCATAGCTGGGCCCAAGAATAATCAGCAGTATAATGCAATCTTACCTAGAAGTAGAATGACTTCAGATGGGATGATATGTGTGAAAGCTCTTTGTAAATTGCAATGCATTATGTGGTCGTAAAGTATTATAGTTTTTATTATGAAGACCTGAATTTGAATCCTGTCGTGGACATTGTGTGGTCCTGGGCAGGTCATTTATCTTCTTGCTTTGTTTCCTTGTCTGTAAAATGGGTATTAACCTCACCTCTGCTATTGTGAGGATCAAATAATATAATATGTATAAAGTATTTTGAAAACCTTAAATGTTTGTTGCTGTTTTTATTGTTTTCCTCTGATTGTAAAAAAGCATGGAGACAAAAAAATCAATCTAATATTGTTCCTTAAGGGTCAGTTTAAACTCTTAATGCTTTAAAAGGCAAGAAGAGTATTATAGGCAGAGCTTTTAAGTGCTTGTATCTCCTGATTGTAGTTTGAAGTAAGGCACTACAAGGTTACAATTTAGAGGACTTTGGTTCAAATCCTAATTTTGTTACTTACTAGATTTGTGACCTTTGGTGAGTCACTTAATCTTTCTAGGCCTCAGTTTCCTTATCTGTAAAATGGAGGGGTTGCTTTAGATGATCTTTCTAAAGGCCTTTCCATATCTAAATCTTGTGATCAAGCCTATGCATTCATATGTATATTATTATTTTATATATGAAATATTTGCTATTTGATTAGAACATTGTAGGGTAAAGGGTCACATCGTCAAACCATGTACAGTGGAAGGCATTCTTTTCATGGTACCCATAGCCCTTTTCCTCTGTCTAGGCCATCTTCATATGTGTGCCATTTGTTTACGAGGGACACTCTCAAAAAAGAGGGGATAGCTCAGTTTTAAGCTCATGACTATTGCTGGTGCCCTCTTGATGCTGGCTCAGTAATAACATTTTTTCATGTTGATGGCACAGAATTATAGTCTCTATGGCCGTAGCTGCTCATGTGGCCAGACTGACCCTGCCCAGATTTCTAAAACCATTTAGTTTCTTTTAGAACAACAGAAGATGCACGTGCTAATGCAGGCAAGTGTGAATTTTTAATGTGGTAGCTTCTTTTCTGTCCAAGGAAGCAGATATTGTTCAGAATATTTACTAGGCAAATTGGAAGCAGGTGCTGCTACCCCCTGTAAGCTTTCCTGGTACTCCCTCAACTCTGTTGTTGCTTGCATTTGTATAGTCATAGATAGACTAGTAATAACAAAAGTTATAATATACACTATTTTTCTATTCTTCCAGATGAGTTTTTTTTAAAGCAGTATGAATACTAAAGTTGTCTCTTTGACCATATTTTGTTAGATTTATTTTAAAAAAATTGATACCTTTACTATTCAGGAATTGCATATTCAATGTAGTAGGGTAAAATGGCCAACTTATTAAAACTTGAAAAATTCCTTGAAAATTTCATTGACATTTTGACTGCATTGTGATCACATTAGCTGTAGTCCATATGCTCTGTAGAATTGAATTCTTTGGTGGTTCTTACAGGTGACTTTTTAGATGCTTAAGATCTATTTATAAATGGTTGGTTGGGATTGAATTGCCACAGATATAAAATTTCCCTTGGAAAACAGATTTCCAAAAACTTTCTTGTCTCGTCTTTATTTTAAGTAGCTTTGGTCAGAATATAGGCCATCTACTTCCCTGTGTGCTTTCTGCCCTCTACCCCCCAACAAAACAAAACAGCCCAACCTCATATAAAAACTTAGTGGGACCAGTATTTGGTGGTTATTTTTAGTTCATACCTATGTGTTTTTTCCATTCAAAGAAATCTCCTTTTGGGTGGTGTAGGGGAATGGGTTTCAATTCAGAGCAATCCATATTTAGATCAATATTATATATAATGCAAATAAATATTATTTCTCATCAGATATGCCTTGCTTTATAGGAATTTTTTATTGAACTTTTTAGTCCTTCAGGGAACTATCCAGGACTTTCAGTTGCAGAGAAGATACATTGATAGAAGGATTTCCCCCACCAGGAAATCCCTATCACAATGAAATTACAGGTCCAGTTCCTATGCCTGTCCCTAAGTTTTACAAAGAAATAATGCGAAAATTAGAGACATTTGATCTTGGAACTTTATCATCTTTTAATGTATATTTGTAGGGAACTTATATGTCATAATTAGAGCAAGGGGACTGAGTCTTTGCCCCCAGAGCACTTAAAATTACAGAGTATGAAAATTTTAAATAATAAGTCAAATAAAAATATCAAAATGCATTGCTGAGCCAAATGGGGCTTTGCAAAAGAATGATAGGGTCAATTAATGTTGGAAGCAATAGGTGGTTTTATTTGTTAAGTTTGAGAAGGCTCAAAAGGAAGATTTAACTGGAGGCACATCACTACACAAAATTCACAGACAACAAAGGAATCTATACTAGGCCAGCTTTCTGATCTCCTACCCTTTACACTGGGATCAAGACCAATATCTCTAAACTAAGGCAGCCTGTCCATCTCCTCACAGTGGGGCCAGAAGTATCATATTTCTTTTGGACAATGAAAATCTATGCTGGAAAAACTTTTTTTCCAAGACCACAATAAAAGATTATGGAATTTTAAATTTGACATCACTTAGATGATACATCCACAGTGTAGGAAGACCTATATTTAACCCCAATTTAGCAAGATATCCTTTCTATTCTGTGGGGGTGGGGAGGATCTCTTGTCATGTGTCCTGAACCTCTCTCATACTTAATTGTTTTCACATAATGAATCTCAAAACTGACCTGAGGGTAGGTTTTGTGCTACTTGCCCTTCAGGGCCAAAATTGCTGGCTATGGCTATGTTAGTCATATCATTAAGAATTTAATCTGTGATTGTACTAGGATTGTTTATTTCTTAGATTCAGTATTCTTGGCTGTTTTCTTGAAATATCTATAGAAGATAAAATGAATGCTTTTGAGAAATGATCACTAAGGTTGAGCAGTTATGATGACCACAGTGCCAGGCCTGATATTTTTAGTACATTATTCAAAAAAAGTATAAGATATGGCTTCCCTGCATCCAGGATGGTTATAGTTTAGCAAGAAGAGGAGAAAGAGATTTGTTCATTCATAAAATAGCAATGATTCCTGCTCTCCAGGAGTTTTCATGCTTCAAGTAGAGGAGATAGATAGAGCATGCACAAAAGGGTGGGGGGAGCAATGATTAAGTAAGTATCTAGTATGTTTCAGACACTGTGCTAAGCATTTTACAGATATTATCTCATTTGAATCTCAGCAATCCTGTGAGTTAGGTGCCATTAATGTTCCCATTTAATAATTGATCAGAGTGAGGAGAGCAGAGATTAGATGACTTGCCTAGGTTTACACAGCCAAATAAGTGTCTGAGGCTGGGTTTGCACTCAGATCTTCCTGATTCAACGGCCAATGCTCTCTCCACAGCATCTCCTAGCTAGAATAAATAGAAAAGTTAGTAATATATACTTATATAATATATAGTAATAAAGTTTAAATGTAGAGGATTAAATAAATGTAGCTTGCCACAGGTTATAAAGCAATATTTCTCAATTTAGTATGGAATTTGCTCAGTTTGTAGAACTAGAAGACATAAACTGATGTTTTATTAAGATTAGAAATTTGCATATTTAAAAATATATGTTTATTCAATTTATTCCCCCTAATTAGGCCAGCATTTTAAGGGGGGGAAATTAAATAAGAAAGTACTGATTCTTTTTTTTTTTTCCCCTGGCATACTGGTCTTTAAATGTGTGTGTCCTATAAATTGTCTGATTTTTTTCTTTTTTTCTTTACAAATCATTACATTTTGTTTAGTATTGATGTATGATTATTGTTGCAGTGTTCCTGAGCATTAGTTGCAAAGCTTGCTACAAACAGATCCACAGCTCAACCTTAATTTTTTTTCCCTGGTTCTGGTTTTGGTTCATTTCAGGATATGGTATAACACCTTTCATGTCTAGGTCAGCTTTGAGAAAAAGGAATTCCTCACAGCAGGGTAAGGAAATGAGTGGCATAGAGTGTCCCAGAGGGCAAAGTTTCATAGTAAAATTTTTTTTTCTCATTGAAGTTGCTTTAAAACTTAATGTTCCATTATTAGTAGTAATATATTCTTGAGTTTGGGCTAGAGTAATCGTTTTCCTTTTTCCTAGTAAGGAAACAAAGTGCTAGTAGCAGAATAAAATAAAAGTGTTAATAAGATTGTCTATAGAATAGTCCTCAAAGCTCCCAGTGAAGTCAACTCTTGATTGACCTTGAAGGAAAGAAGGAAGGAATAAGAAAGGAAGGAAAGAAAGAAGCATTTATTAATTTGCAGGATTTCATTTGATCCTCACAACAATCCTGGGGAATAGGTATTATATTGCCTTCAGTTTATAGTTGAGGACGCAGAGGTAAAAAGAGTTGTTAAATGACTTTCTCGGGGTCAGACAGCTAATAATGATCTGAGGCAGAATTTGAATTCAGGACTTCCTGACTCTAGGCCCAGCCCTCTTTTCACTCTAACACCTAGTTGATAGGGACTTATATACTTTATATGTAGTATCTCATTTGAGCTTTAGCAGTTGTTGTCCCCATTTTATAGATGAATCTGAGGCTCTCCAAAGTTAAGTGACATGTCCATGGTGACAGTTTTTTTCGAGGCAAGACATCAGTTGATATCTTCCTAATATCTCGACGTCCAGGATTCTACCCATTATGTTGCCTCAATAAGTACTCATTATCATATTCATTTCTTTCATTTACCAACTTTTTAAACTAGGGCTGGTTAGAATTTTCAAAATTTGGCATCAGTTAATTTGGATTTATGTCCAGACCTTTAAAACTTGATATAGATTGACATTTATATCTTTTCCTACTGATCTTCTCTTGGATTTTCTGATAAACTATGAGATGATTGAAGGCAAGCAGTAAGAGGGAGAATGGAACAAAATTCAGGGAAAGAACCTCGGATTAGATAATTAGCTGCAAGCTATAAAATTTGTTATAGTAAAGGAATTGTTAATTGGATAAGGGTTCCAGTCAGCCAGACATCCTACAGGCAATGGCAGGCTGTCTCTGTCCTTCAGGTGGGGTGCTGTTGGACATGCCTCCCTACCTGGGGGGGCCCCCTTAGATGCCTTTAAAAAAGTGCCATGCTGTGTAATCTCATCAGGTTGATTGAGTAATTCCTCAAATTAATCTGCCCTGATCAAGTTCTTTATCACCTCCTCCTTCTCCTACCCCCAAAATATTACCAAGGATACTAAATTAGGAGACTCCCAGTATAAACACTACAAGAGAAGCTCTGATACCCTAAGAAAGGAAAAAGTATAATGGAGTAGGAGGCTAGCTCCTAAAATACTGTTTTTTAAAAAATGTTCTCCTAAAAAAAAACATACATGAAGTACAAATAAACTGCTCCATGTATAATTTTAGAGAGAATATTTAGCAAGGGTATTTGGCAAGAAAATACATTCAAAAACACAAAAATATATGTTTTTTAATGTGTGTAGATACACACACACAGAGTCTTCATGTTCTAGAGTTATTTTGTTGTTTTAAGGGCCAATTCCCAATGCTATCCATGACATAAATTCAGTTCAGGTAGCTGAACCACTCACCAGTCCAGAAAGGTAGAAAGGACATCCTTTCTGGGTTCTTTTTTTGCCTCCTTGGATTGGATCCATGATTTCATTTCTTGCAAAAAGTTTCATTGTTAAAAGAATGGAGCTTTATTCTTTTTTTTTTTTTTTTAAGCAATTAAATAACTTGCTCAGGTTACATGGCTAGTTATTTCTGGGTGTGGTACTAAGTATCTGAGCCTGGATTTGATCCCCAGGTCATCCCTACTCTGGGGCTGGTGATCTTACTGTGCTACCTGGCCGCCCTGATAGAGCTTTATTCTTGATAGCTTCCCCTGTCTCAGGTAGTATGATTTGATTTAGCAACCTGGTTGTAAATTAAAAGTACTAAAGAAAGGTCATTGGGTCATTTTAGTTTACCTTGATAATACATGTAGTGTATATAAGGTAGAATAATTTTGAAATGTGAATAAAAATGTAATATAACTTTTATTGACTAAATGCAGTTTGTACTTTTTATAGCAGTTGTAGTTTGTGTCATATATTTCCTTCTCTCACATAAAAGGGGTAATAACTGAACTGTGGTGACCTAATTCATTTGTTTAATCTTATGTCCATGTGTTCCAAGATTGTTACTTTGATAAGAGGACTCTATGTAAATTGTTTTTGGCAATGAGTTTTGGATCTACTTGACACATATTCCTCAAAAATATACAGGTTAAGATTCTAAAAAATGGAAATTGTGCTTGTCCAATACTTACCACCATATTATTTCCCTCTTTGCTATGTTGTCCAAAAAGATTTCTTTAGGAATTTGATACTATTTGAGATAATCATTTCTGCTTTAACAACATATGCCTTCCTAGAATCACCATGCTATGCAAAACCACACAATAAAAACCACAAGGCTCATGGAGGAAAATGAGGTGTTGTGGAAAAGCACTGAAAGACTTCATCAGTGACGTATTGAAAAAAAGACTGGTATCTCGTAAAAAAAGATAGTACAGCCTTGTACATATGAAATGGTAAAGAAATATATAAACACCATAGAAAATAGTGGCAGTGTCTGAGGCCTTGGGGCTAATCTGTGGCCTGGTTCTTACTGGTCTGGAACAGGGAAGTCAAGTCACTGCAGGTGAGAGAGCTCTCTAAGGGGCCACAGCTTCAGACTGGGGACATTGACCATGGTGGAAGATGAGGGGTGGAGTTTGGGAGGGAATCATACTTCCTCAGGCTACAATTCTTTCTGCACCAGAAAATACTCGGTTAACATGGTACTTTACCTTGAAAAAGATCTCGTGGAATTGGGCTTTGGAAGGGTCGAAATTTTGGGGTTATGATGAGATGGTACAGTTTTCTGTGTTCTCAGGGACAAAATCATGTGAAAGCAAACATAAAATTTTGAGTTATGTTCAAATTGTTCCCTAATATATCAATTGTGTAGGAACAAAATTATGTTTCAAAACAAGTGTTTAGTGGAATGGACTGTATTCTTGAAACTGTTCTTATTTTAGGGAATATCATAAAAATAAATAAATAAATAAACAAATAAGTGTGGTTTTGTGTTTTTTTTTGTTGTTGCTGTTTTTTTTGTTTTGTGGGGGGGGGGGGGATTGGCCCTTTCCTTCGTTTTAGAGAATTCTTAGTGGGAAATTTCTCTCTACCAAAAAAATCAGCACATGTCCCAAAACTTCTGGAGAGTTGATATAGAGTCATTGAGATGTGAAGTGATTTATTCAGTCACTGAGGAAAAACTTGAATCCAGATTGTCTTGCCTCCAAGACCTGCTCTCTGTGCACTTAGGGTGCTTCTGATAAAAAAGTGGGTTACATTTAGCTCCTGCCATATCAAGTTTATGAAGCAGTTTTGCTTTATAGTTTTTAGTAATTTTTTTTGTTGTTGTTGCTTTTTTGGAGAGGGGCGGTAGGGCAATTGGGGTTAAGTGACTGCCCAAGGTCACACGGCTAGTTTTATGTTAAGTGTCTGAGGTCAGACCTGAACTCAGGGCCTCCTGACTCCAGGGCCAGTGCTCCACTCACTGCTCCACCTAGCCGCTCCTGCTTTGTAGTTTTTTTATCTTTATAACATGACTGTCATATTTTCGAAGCCTTAAAGGTTTTTGATGATTTTTTCCCCTAATATCCCTTGTTGTTAGTTGAATCAATGAACCTGTCACTTGAAGATGGCATTAATATGTTATATTTCCCACTCCTTTTTCAGGGGTGGTGGTAGAGGAAAAATCCTCTCCATGAAATCTCTAACATTGGCCTTTCTGGCTTTAAGGAAAAAAACAAAAACAAAAACACCTTGAATGGATGACATCCAATTTAGCCCTAAATGTGGAATGCCAAGCAATTTCTGCAAAGTTTAAGTTGACTAAATATTAACCAGGAATTCAGAGTAGTAAGTTCATCTAATGTGATGAAAGCTGCCTCAGTTCAATCCTCTAACTTGTCATGTCCACCAGAGAGAAAATAGTCCCAATAACTCTCCACAGATTACCATTATTTCTCTCTATATAATGTATTTTATCCTAATTGATCTAGACATAACAGGATCAGTACACTATACCAAGGTACATGAATCCTGTTAAAGTGCTTACCTCTGATCATATCATCTCCTTGAGCGAAAATCATCACTGGCTCCCTGTTGCCCACATTGCATTGTTTGGCATTCAAGACTCTTCATGATTTGGCTTTAGCCTGCCTTCCAACCCTTATGTTCCAGATAACTCTCCTCTTTGCCTGATTGCACCAACCACTCTGCACTGATTACCTAGAGTTCACCAAACGTGTAACTCAGTAGTAATTCATTAAATGACAGGAAAATCATTTAAGTCATCTTTCTTTTCAATGTGAGATTCAATATGCCTCTTCTGGATGTTATTTTTCAGGGAAAAAAAAGCAACTAAATGTTTAGATTTTGGAGAATATCTCTCCAGTCTATCAAACACTTTTTTTTAGTGAAATAAATGCTAATCAAGGATTGTTATCAAAAGAGAATGCACAGACTTGCAAAAGTGACTGATTAAAGTGCAGTGAAATGCTAGACGGAAGGATCTGGGGCCAGTGGGACATATCTGCTTTCTACTTCTTTTTCTTCTTTATGATCTCTTGGGTTGAATTAGTTCTCTCCCTAGGTATGTTCCTTACCTTTGTTGTTTGGCAGAGCTTAAAATCTAGTTTAGTCTATTTCATGTAAATTAATTATTTTTCATTATGTAGTAGTCCTCATTCTGGTGTTTCTAAATTATTTGAAATTTTAATGAAAGTTGTGCTTAATTTTAAAATTGTTTCTGTAATTCATTTGTTTGGGTAAACATTTTCATGCCTGCTTCCTCTAATCCTGGAGTGTGAACTTAGAACTTGTTTTAAGGTTTTTTTGTTTTTGTTTTTGCATTAGAGTATTCTTTGCAAATGCAACTGCCTTTTCTGTTGATCAAATCTTAGATTCTCCTGTTTAAACTTGTGTGAGTATATCAGCAATGCAATATTCACAATGCCTATGGAAATTACAGATATGCTGATGTAGTTATCAATCACAACATATCAGGCTTGCTATATGGGGGATAAAGAGAGAACATTTATTAAAATACCAAAAGACTGAGTCCCCAAACCAGAAAGTCAAAGCCATCAGAGTAGTTATGAAATTGGCACAGGTAGATAAAGTAGAAAGCACCCACATTCTCAAGCCTTTAAAACAGAACAGGCTACCTCAGGCAAAGGTCCTCCTCTCCCTATTCACAGCAACAACCCAGCGTCCAGGAAATGTGCTCCTAGCAGCTCCAGCCCCTGGTGGTCCTCAGTAGGCGTCCTTAGCAGAAATTCTGGCTGACTCAAAAAGGGGTTCGCGCTTCCGCTGCCACTGCCTCTGCTGCTGCTGCCGCCGCCGTCGCCGCCACTGCTAGCCACCGAAGGAACTCTAGCTTGGCTTCCACTTCCTCTTGCTCCACCCCTTCGTGCTATGTCAGCAAGTCCAGTGGGGCATGGAAGATCTTTAAATCCCATAACCCTTACAGTGAGTATTTGACCTAAGGTATTGGTTTACATTTAACAAATTGCTAAATTTTATTTTATTCCTAGCTTTGACTAGGGTGAGACACAGTACTACAACATTTTCCTTTTGCTTTTACATATTTTAAGTACCATTTTGATTTGGGGTTTTGGCAGCTCTCACATCAGACTAAAACACACAGAGCAGCAATAATAACTGCTACATAGTAGTTTATGTTTTTCCAGCTTTTCCATAGAGCTAGTTTTCCTGACTTGCTACTAAGTTTGTGATTACAAATGGTCTTTCTACCTCATTAAATGAACTTTCCCACAGTTCAGCTTTTGGAACCATATTTTGATCTGTTCCATAAACTAATTCTGTTTCCATATAAGTTTTGAATAATTATTCTAAGGCAATACATATTTTTTGTCCCCCCTTTGGTGGTAATTCAATTCAATTTCTTTTCAGCTTTTTCAGCTAAGTATTTATTAATTACCTACTGTATGCCAGGCACTGGGCTAGGTGCTGGGGGTGAGGGAGAATACAAAAGACAAGAACAAAGTTATTACTATCATTGAGGAACTTCCATTCTGTTGAGGAAAAATAACATGCACACCGGTGGATAAGTAGAAAATGTACAGATAAACACAAGGTAAGATCCAGGGAGTGACTTTTTAATCATATCAAAATTATTCTCATTGGGCAATTCAGGAGTAATAAAGGCTAATACAGAGTTTGTAGTATGGATGCAGAAAACAGATGGATGGTTTAGATTGACAAATTTCAATACTCTGAGCTAGGTGTGCTGTAAAATTCCTGGGTTATGGGACTGTCTTCTGAGTGCAGAAGTCATTGTTACCTGTGACTCTTTGATCAGAGTATTCCAGGCCTCTTCTAGGAAGCGGGGCCTGAGTTGAGCCTTGAAGGGGAGCCATGAGTTCCCAGAGGAAGGGAGAGCATTTTAGACCTAGGGGACAGCCTGTGCAAAGCCTTGGAAGAGTACACAGGGAACAATTTGTATGGAGTGTAGAGTTCATAAAAAGAAGTAAGGTGTAATCAGCCTGAAAATTTAAGTTGGAACCAGATTTTAAAGTGTTAAATGCCACAATGAAGTATTTGTGTTTGATCTTGGAAGCAATAGAGAGCTATTGGGGTTACTTGTGCTTTAAGAATATCAGATGTGTTGAGGCTGAATTAGAGAGAAGAGAAGCTGGATCAGGGAGACCAATTAGGAGGCTGTTGCAGCAAGCTGGGAAAGGAGTCAGTGATAAGGTCTGGAAGGCCTTTGACAACACCTTCCAAACTGGGAGTTAATTACTGACTATACCTTTTAGACCTTCAGCCCAGGTTTACAGCAACCATTAAATACCTAATAATTAATAAGAGTTGTCTGACCCAGCACTTTTCTACCCTCAGCCAGCAGTGTTTGAAATCTGAGGAAATTCTGCAGGCCAGACCTTGTGGAGGAAAGCTGCCTGCCTTTTCACAGAACTAGATGTAGGTTATGATGGTGCTATCCATCCATATCTGTGCGAATTTGTGATAAATGCTGGGAAAATCTGTTGAAGGGGAGTGAGTGGGTTTTATGTGAGAGAAGGACCGAGCTATGACCAGTCCCTGTGGAGCACTCTAGCTACTTGTCTGAGGCCTCTGCTACTCTAGAGGATAACCTTAAATGTCATCAGGTAAGTTAGCCAGTCCCCCAGTGAGGCCTGAGGAGCAGCTGGAGATGGCATGTGCTAGCTGGGCCGAACCACTGCCACCACACCTCAGCCACCACTTTGTGATGCACCCTGATAGAGGCAGCCAGGATCCCCAGTAATAACAGCACCCTCTCCCTTCCCCCCACCTCTCAAGCTATTATCCAAGGGAGCAACTCCTCTAGCGGTTCTGGCACCAACCTTCCCATCAGCTACACCTACTGAAGACCTGGAAAAGTAACTTCTTGTCACCAAAGTCTTTGCCATTGTCAGGTGGTTCAACATAAAAAAAAGATGCGGCTTTATCAGTAGAAATGACTCTGAGGAAGATGCACTTGCCCCTCCCCTTTTTACCTCCCCACCTGATAAATTATCTTTACATATTAGAATATAAGCTTCTTTAAAGCTGGAATGGTCTCGTTGTATCTTCATGGCTTGGCACACAGTTAAGTGTCTCATAAAAGGCATGCCACTCACTTGTTCCTTTGTTCACTCACCATGAACTGTCTGGCCAAAGGCCACCATGATATAAGGAAGGGGAGAAACAAGAAGATCCTTATGTAATGAGGCTGCCTGTGGAACCATCATTGCCTGGACCCAGTAGGGGCTTGTCTTTCCAGTTAGCTCTCTTTGCTTTTTGTTTTACAACTCTTTCACCATGGCAGACTTTGTGATTGGCCCTCAGTGGACTCTGGGGTCTTCAGCAACCTTATAGCTTGCTCATTGTGAAAATAGTCTTGTGGCAATCCTTCATGGTGGTGATAGAAACAATTGAGAATCTCTGCAACAGAGCCCATCACTTACAAAAACCAGTTTTCTCCTTAGAGAACAATCACAAAATCTTATTTTCTATGCCATTCACTCATCTTTGATTCCTGGAGTTCTTGAAATATGCCTGTTAATCCAATATCAGTTGAAATAAATCATGTTCTGCGCCCTTATTGTCTCCAGTTCTCTTTCCAAGCACTCACTCGGCTGCCAACCATAGTGGCCAACTGGAATTACCTGGGAGCCAAATAACACTGAGTTCCATGACAAATATCATTCATATCCAAAAGTGCATAGTAGCAGAGCAAATACCCTGCCTTTCCACTGTGCTTATTGCCAGTGTTGTAGTGTGGTACTACAGTTGTGCTGAACCTGGAATCGGAGGTCTGGTATTCTAATTCTGACCCCGTTATTTATTACCTATGTGATTGTGGCAAAGTCTATTTAACTGTTCACGGCCTCAGTTTACTTCTAGGTACTGCTTAGTGCTAATAAGTCACTGGAGTGATCAAATAAATTTGAATTTGCACTACTTGAACTTAAAATTATGTAAAAAATGGTCATTGTTTCTGACTCTTTGGGAAATATACTGTCTGTTTGAATAATTTGACCTCTTCAGGGAATACATTATTCACACTAATTGGGACCTAGATATAATATTTTAAAAGGAGGGAACTGACCTAGATGGCCTTAAAATTTCGGAATTATCGGGCAGTTCCAGAGTAATAAAGGATAATATAGTTTATAGCATAGATGCAGAAAATATATGGATTGATCTGATTGACTAACTTAAATACTCTGAGGTGGATGTACTGTCAGATTCATGATTAACATAGCTACCTGTGTGGCTGATATTTTGGTTGTCACTTGTAACCCATAGGAGGATCTTTTCTAGGGGCTAGTGCTCGAGCTGAGCTTTGAAGGGCACTGTGGTTTGCAAAAAGCACAGGTGAAGAGGAAGAGCATTTCAGAAATAGGGGGAAACCTGTTCAGAGGCAAGAAATGAAAAGTTATGTACAGGGAAGAGCCACTGAACCAGTTTTCCTGAAGTATAGAGTGCATGAAGGGAACCCTGTATGATTGGCCTGAAAATTTAAGTTGGAGCCAGATTGTGACCCTCTGATCCTGTCATCACGGGCCAGATCTATTCTCTCTCAGGGTCTGACCCCCGCTATGGGGATTTGTAGGCAGTAACCACAAACAGTCGTACACCTCCTGTTTTGGGGAGCTGGTTTTGCTTCTTAAAAAGAAATGCAGTGCCACAATTACAGGGTCCATATTGCCATCCCCAACGCAGAGTACTACCCCCTGCCTCAACTTGCTAACTCCCCAGACCCTTCGGAGCAGGCTGCCATCAAATAGGTTCATCCCAGAGCATACGATCTAATCTACATCAGCCCAGGAGAGGAGCAGCAAGAAGGCTTTTTAGACCCATTTCCAGCAATATGGCTTCGTGCTGAATTCATCAGTCGACAAACATTTATTATCTTTCGGTGTGCTAGCATGCCAAGTGCTGGAGATACGAAGATAAAAATGAAACATTAAATAGTTCCTGTCCTCAAGGAGTTTGCCTTCTAGGGGGAGGAGGGAGACCTGTACAAAGATCCCATCCAGTATGTATACAAAATAACTATGAGGTAGTATTTAAGGTCACTTTACTTTTGGACTCTAATTCTCCTGCCTGATTCCAGCATTTTATCAGTTTTGTCCTCCCAAGGTCTAAAATGTCTGTAGTGTAGTGATTCCCTTGGATGATATCTTAATCTACTTCTAAGATCCTGAGCCCCACATCCAGTTAGAATGAGCAGGACTATCCCAGTTGTGTGAGCAGGGCCTCTGTGCAAAGTTAGAAGTATGACAATAAGGAAAACTCATTTTGCAGATGGTAATAGATTGGCAGGGAGTCAGGACAGACCTCCAGAAAGTAGATCCAGTAGAAGCCTGTCTCCTTGGAGTATTTGACAAATGCCATCTCCATTGTGTCTTTCCAAACGATAGCAAACAGACCTAAAAGGCATCATTAACACTTATTGAACATCTACTACTTTTTCATTCTCAAACTGCTTGTATAGTGTTGTGTTTGTGTTGACTTTATGCACAATATTACATCATTAAAACTCAAATTGTTGTTAACAGGCTTCTAAATTATTTGCTAATAAGAATTCTTACCTGGCTCAGACAAGTAATAATCTTAGCAAGGTCACAGAATTTCCTTGTTATTTATTTCATAATTCATTCTTTCCACCTTAAACAACCACCACCACCACAAACAAAAAAACCCAGTTATATACCAGATTACAACAATTATACT
>NW_027187323.1:8636564-8662260 GCF_028583685.1 Petaurus breviceps papuanus
ATTAATTAGTACCTCTACCACAAAGCTATAGGAGAAGAGGAAGGAGGTTAAAACAAATTATTTTAAGTCTGCTGATTGCTGTCTTTACTGTCAGGGTCTTAGGGAAAGGAGGCTGAAACCAGTGACTGAAGGTAAAGTTTTAAAATGTTACTTGTTTTAAACTTTAAAAGTACTTTCCTAAAGTATTTGCCTGGTAAAGGAATTATTTTTTAGGGGTGGGGAAGAGTTTCCAAAAAAAAAAAATTGGGACTTGTGTATTATTTGTCTTCTTTGACTGTGGGCACCAGAGCTGACAAAGGCTCAAATTAAAGGTTTAGCAAGCAGTCTGCTGCTTGACACTCTTTGGGGGTGAAGTAGCTCCCTTCTTCTCTCTCACCCACATATATACACCCCTTCACAGATGGATTGTCCACTGTAATTTCTCATTTTGAATGCTCACATTCCACAGCTACATATGGCTTTTTCACAACTATCTCTAGCTCTTTGTACAATTTAAAAATCAAATCACATATTATGTAATAGCTACCATTTATAAATATAAATGTTAACTATTAATAAATATGTAATGTAACTATAATTACAGTATATTCAATGAAATTATATTCAATAAGTATGTATTGAATGCTTACTATCTTCAGGGTTTTGTCAGGTAGCATGTGATAACGTAGATTAAAAACATTGTTACTGCTCACAAGGAGAATTTGGAGTCAAAAAGGTTCTGGGTTTGAACCCTGGCTCCTTATTAGCAAAGATTGGGACTATTAGACATCTGACATCTTTGAGCTTCTGTTTCCTTATTTGTAAAACGAGGGCTACCATGCTCATAGATTTAGCTCTGAAAGAGACCCCAGATGTCCAGTTATTTGATATTATAACTGAGAAAACTAGGACCTAAAGAGGTTGTGTCTTGTCAGGGTCACATAGGGGTTAATGATCTTTAAGCTACCTTCCAGATCTAAATCCTTTGATTATCTAAGAGTTCTACATTTGGTTGCTCTTCTTTATATAGTACTTCAAAGTTTACAATGTATTTTCCCCACACAAGCCCAAGGTAGATAGCATAAGTACATTGTTGTTGTCATTATTCCCAACTTATATATGAGGAAAGTTTAAGTTCTTTGAGGACAGGGGCCATCTCATTTTTCTATTTGTATCCTGGGTTCCTAGTACCTAATAGGTCCTTAATAGGTGCTAGTTGATTGAAGTGGTTTTTCTTGGGTGCTTAAGCTAGTTAAATGTATGAGAGTCAACATTGGAACCCAAGTCCTTCCTCATTCCAGGTTTGGTGTGCTTTCCAGGTGACCATAGCTGCCAGAGCATTTAGTGGACAGGTGCTTCTTTTGTTTAATGTTGGTTAATAGAATTGTGAATACCCCTGTTTTAAGTTGTAATTTGTGGGATTCTGTATACATTCTTATGAAATGAGGATTTGCATCATTAGCTATACTACTTTGCTTCCATTATGGTAGATAATTGAATTAGGGCCCACCTAGGCCTTTGTTGGTAAGTGCAGTGTTGATCTCTTCTTACAGATTGTCAGAACACTGTTATTGACTTTTTTACCAGCTCTTAAAGCAGGCCAGTATTAAGATGATCTTGTTGGTTTTATAAATTTGGAGACTGAGTCAAGCTTAGTGACTTGCTTGATAATATAGAAAAAAAAAAAGACTAGTATGTTTATCTTGGATTTTTTGTTCTATCCTTAAACTTAACTCATCATTCCTTTTAGACAAGTCAGTTCTTGATGTTTAGGACTCAGTCTTACTTATATTTTTATTTCCTTTAGTACCTCACTCATGGGGCACACTAAATTAACTCAATCAGTCACTTACATTCAGCAACCAATTACTGAGTATCATTAATCACTAAGTACAATCATTAGAAAATACATAGACCCTCCACCCCTAGGTCACTAGTAAACTACAATTTCATCACTTTTCATCTTGACTTGAGGTAGGAGGAGGCAGACAGCTCCTACCTGAATCCAACAATCACCTGGATTCAAAGGCAGACAGCTCCCAGCTCCTTGTCCAGCTGTCTGTGCAGTTCCTGCTCCACATTGGAGCTCACAGTGTCCAGTTCATCTCAAATTCTTCACAGTCTCTGTTCCTGGGAAGACAAGGCTTGTCAAAGCCACCAATAGGCAAAGTCTTAAATCCTTCAGTCATGCTTCCTCAGTCTTTTGTCAGCTTCTGCTGGCCCTCGGACTCATCAGAAGTTTCAGCTGGTTCCCAGAATCAAAATCACTCCAACCAGGTTTTCAAAATCAAAATCATTCTCTTCAGCCTGGAGGGGGGCAGCTTTCCTCTTCAGCCTCCCCAGTGACAGCAGCTTCAGCCTCCATGGAGTTTGCTTCAAGAAAATCTGTTTCAGTTACCAATTCTCATTTTTCTTCTCAATACTCAGTCTAGCAGTAGCAGCCCAGCCTCCAGATGCTGCTAAGAGAAATTCTTTCTCCAGCGGCAACAGCTTCTGCCTCCAGATGCTGGTCCCAAGAAATTCTGACCCTTCCTCTCTGGGGTTTTTCCTTATATACACACAGCATTAGCTACTTCCTGTTTCAGCCAACCCCTTCCTGTAACTGGAGACAGGAGTTCATACCTTCTGTTTCCCTAACAAGGCTTGATCAGTTACTAAGTACCTGCTATCTTTGCTTAACTTGAAGCAAGGTGCTAAGAACCTGCTTACTTGCCCATACAAAAAGGGGTCTTCAAATCCAAATTACATTACCATTACAGATACAAAAAAAGGCAAAAGGCAGTCCCTGCCCTCAGGAAGCTCACAGTCTAATGGGGGAGAATACAAGCAAACAAATATACAAATAAGCTATAACAGATTAAAAAAGGAAATAACCCAGGGAAGGCACTAGAATTAAGAGGAGTTGGGAAAGGTTTCCTGTAGAAGATGGAATTTTGGTTGGGACTTAAAGGAAGCCAGGGAAACTGGTAGTTGGAGATGAGGAGGGATAGCATTCCAGGGATGAGGGATAGTTAGAGAAAATGCCCAGAATTGGAAGATGGAGTATTTTGTTTGTGAACTAACTTGAAGACCAGTGTCATTGGATCAGAATATATTTTGGGGAGTAAGAAAACAGGAAAAGTGAAGGGGTTAGGTTACAAAGGGCTCTGAATGCCAAGTAGAGGGTTGGGTTTGTTTTTTTGTTTGGGTTTTTTTGGGGGGATGGAATCCTAGAGGCAATAGAAAGCCACTGGAGTTTATTGAGAACGGGATGACATGACTGAGCCTGTGATTTAAGAAAATCACTTAAGTGGCTTCTGAGTGGAGGATGGTTTAGAGACATAAGAGAGAGTTGAGGCAGATCCACCATCAGGCTATTGCAATAGCCCAGTCATGAGATGATGAGGCCTGCACCAAAATGGTGGCAGTGGCAAAGGAGAAAAAGGTGACATTGATAGACTCTGGTGACAGATTGGGTATTGGGGGTAAAGTTAAGAGCACTTAATTCTAAGTGGAGAAGATGAAGAGAGGGCAAAGTTTGATTTAAAAGAAAATAATTGCATAAAGTGCTCCCATACTTTTCTCATGATGGTTTTTAGAAAGATATGGTCTTAAATTTTATGGCACTGGACCAAGGTGAGTTTTCAAAAAATTGATTTAAATTTTGGTTTGTGGTTTTATTTGGTTTCTCACATTAAATTTATAATTGGGTTTTTAATTTTTTAAAAATGTGATATAATTTTGCCTCTAATAAGTTCTTCTTAGCTTGGCACTTCAATTATATGGGAGTGATATTACCACCACTCTAGCTAGTTTGCTCATTCTTGTCAGAAAAAAGTGACTCCACAGTTCTTACAGGTTAACCTTAAAATCTAGTACCCTAGATAGAATGCCATAATGGAACTTATTGGCTCTTGGAGTTGTGCAAAATTTATGCTGCTTCAAATATGTTCATGGGGGGAAGGTGGAAAGAAAGAAATTATTTATGCATTCACCACCTGTATTTGGAGTTGGTTAATTACCCCCCCCCCATTTTGATTAAGGAAATACTAAACAGTTTTATGTAGATTTTGACACATTAGGCCATATTACTAACCCATTAATTTAATTCTTTAGTGGTTCTCAGGCTTTTTGGTCCCAGAACCCCTTTACATTCTTAAAAATTTTTGAGGAGCTTTTATGTGGTTTCTGTATGTCAATTTTTATTGTACCCCCAAAGAGCTTTTGTTTATTTGGGTTATATCTACTGATATTTACTGTATTAAAAATTAAAACACCTTAGTATTATGGTTAAAATAAGAATGACCTTGTGGACCTCCTCAAAGGTTCTCAGGGACCTCTCAGACCACACTTCAAAGAGCCACTGCTCTAATCCATTTAAAAGCCACATGATTTCAAACTTCATTTCACTAATTGTAATTCATAGGAAAAAAAAAACAGGTGTCAAAAATGACTTATTCTGTGTTTTAAGTGTTAGGTGTAGATTTTAAGATATGGGGAATGCTTTGGTTAGGTGAGGTGACTTTGAGATATATCACAGATTACATGGAGAAATTAGTCAGATTCCACTGAAGTGTTTATTAATACTCTTGGATTATGAGTAGTAATACTGGTGATTTATTTTGATGATGTGATATATGTACAAGAACCTTCTTGCAGTTGCCCTGGGGAACATCCTGAAGCAAGTCCCCTTAGAAGCATTATAAATGTTTGCATCACCAGTCAATTGAAGGTGGTTGTCATGACCTTTAGTCTTCCCTTTTTTAGTGTTCCGAAGGCTAAACATTGCCAGTTCATTTTGAGTCTGAAAGTGTGGTTCTTGCTTCTGGCTTGTCCATAAAGAACCTTTTACCTACCTGGAGTTCTCAAAAACCCTTCCATGCCCAGGTTGACTTTGTTAAAAGGAGCTGTGTTCCTACTGGATTTGTAAATTGTCATACCACTCTAGAATACCTTAGCACAGTGCCTGGCACACAGTAATCCCTGAATGAATGAGTGTTGACCAGAATATTTATAGTATCTGTAGTAGGTGTAAGGATAGTGATTGATTGAACAAATCAAACAAGTCACCTCAGAGCACTTAAAGTAAGGGATAAAATGCTGCTCCTTGATAGCTTAACCAGGTGAGAGCACATCTTGATCAATCAATAAGTCATAGGCTGTAGACTAAGTGCAGAAAAATTCCTTGATCAATTGCTTTAGAACTAAGTGCAGGAAAATGTCCTTGTTAAATAGGAAGAGTGTTCAAATTAACTGAGGCAGCTTGGCAAAGCCTCATGGGGCCTGTATAAAACCAGAGAAGCCAGTTTTGAACCTGAGAGATTTCAGCTAGCTGAGAGAAAGCTAAGTGTCCCTGGAAAGAATCTGTGGTGGGGAAAGGGGTTGGGAGGAGACATAGCCCAGGGCAGGGGTGGGGAACCTGTGGTTAGGAGGCCTACAAACTTAAGTACTTGAGGTTCTAAAGGACCACATGTGCCCCTGGCCCAAGGCATCAATCAGGCTTGGGTTCAGTTTCTTCTCTTCCAGAGCCTTTCCTCTTGATGGGAAGTAGACCTCATGAACTTTGGAGGTCCAGAGGACTTTCCATCAGCATCATAACATTGTGTTTGGAACAGATGATGTCATTCTTGATTCCAGGAGCTAAGGACAAACAGAAAGCAGATTCATTGTGCACAAAAAGCCCAGCAGAAAACCCGCACCCTAATGGAACTATCTTGAGAACTCCAACTCTAGGACTTCAGAGAGCTGTGAATTACCATTTTGCTACACAGGCTGTCTAAGCTAGAACCCACTTTCCCTTGGACTGTGTAAATACCAGTAGGTGAATGTGTCACAGACCTTTTAGGGGAATGTTTTGTATCACCTTTTCTCACTGTAGCACCATGGTAAAATCCTCCTTTCTTGAATTTGATTGTCTTTAGACTTTTGAATATTATGTGTGTTTTCACTGTGAAATTAGCATCCTGGAACTTAATTGATGTTTTATAGTATAAAGGATCAACTAATAAAATTGTAATTTTCATCCAAGGTACCATACTGCATATTGTATGTATAATGTACACTTCTATTGGATTCATTTTTAAAATTTGCATTTGCCATAGTTCTAGTGACATCGTATGTCATGTGAAGAACCCAAGGATCTGATACAATATCAGTAAAACTGTCTCATAGGTATGATTCAAGCAGTTTTATTAGCAACATATGGGGTGTGAAGGAGCCACAGAGGGGAGCTTTGAGTGTAAGGGTGCTGGTCTGTCTTTTTTGGCATGTAATTATATCGACCCTCTTGTATGTTGTTATTTGTTGCTGCCTGGGGAATTTGGAAAAATAACTACTAATATGTTGATACAAAATAGCAGAATAAGTTATAGTTATTTAGTTTTTATAAAATAGTTTGGAGAGAAAAGATGTGCTTATTCAAACAAAATGTTTTGCTTTTAAATTAGGTTTAATCCATCTTTTAAATTAAAAGGCGTTGCTTTAAGTATATGAACTTTTCTATCATCTGCTTGCAAAACTGAATTGAAACATATGGAAATGGTCAGTTTCTTTTATCTTGTATTATAATCTTTCTTAAATGCTGATAATGTATGGTTATGTTTAATTTTGTTACTAATGGTTCAGAATGAATATATTTCTTTGTTTTAATTGTTAAATGTTCATGTGGTGCTGAGCCCACTACTGGAAGTTGTACATAGAACAATATTTGGATACTGTTCTTGTCTTCTAAGACCTTTTCCTTTTTAAAAGAGACACTTGTAAATATTATATAATAATATTATACAAAATATTATACAATTATATGATATTATACAATCAGTGGTGAGAAAAAATATTTGAAAAACATCAGTTGCAAAAGATTATTTTTTTAAAATTGGTTTCCACTGAAATTTTCCTTCCTGAATGCTGTATCTTCAAAATTTTCAGAATTTATACCCTAACCTTTTTTTCTTTTGCGATAAAAAGATGTTGTGTGTGTGTGTGTGTGTGTGTGTGTGTGTGTGTGTGTGTGTGTGTAAGAGTCCTTTCTTCTTCTTTTCTTGGACTCCCTGCCTAGACCACTCCCTTTCCTGAAAGACAAAGCCACGTTTGAGAGAGATTGATGGGAGGAACTGTGAAGGGCATTCTGGGATATTTTCGTTATTACAAAAGTAGAATGTTAGATGTAAAAAAAAAAAGTTAGGATATTATTTAACCACGTCCCTGCCCATCCTCCTTACCTTGATTTGTCCTTAAATGCTGGTGAAAGATGGTCTGGTATATGGATAGAGTTAGGAGTTGGGAGAACACCATTCAGATATTACTCTAGATGCTTCTGACGGTATGACCATGGAAAAATCATTTTATCTCCTAAATTCTATTTCCCTAAATGTAATGTAACCAGAACCCCAAAGCCCTTTCTTGAATTTGTCTTTAGATTTTTGAATATTATGTGTGTTTTCACCGTGAAATTAGCATCCTGGGCTCTCCTCAATGGTAGAGATCAGTGCCCTTGTACCCATCACCTCCCCATAGACTAATGTGTTACAGAGGGGAGTAGGATTAAGCTCCATGTGTTCCTGGAGTAAATTTATATATTTGTGATTACATCTTTTGAAGTAAATATTTCTTTGTAAAAGCTAATATGGCTGTTAATTGTTAAACCGAAGTGGAATGCAACCCTGAAATGTGAGGGAATTCTGTTGGTCATGTCTGGTGAGGGCTGGAGCTATTTTCAGAGAGTCTTGGTATTCCTAGATCTCTTTAAGTGTACTAGAGAACCCTGGGGGAGAAGTGAAATGTGAGATATCAGGCCTTCAACCACTTAGGGCCAGGGTTCCCAAGTGATGCTGTAAAATGGGAATAATGCTTTGTACTCTCTACCTTAAGGGATGGTTGTGAGGAGGGCACTTTGTAATCCTTAAAGTGTTCTTTATTGAAAAAAAAAAAGGTGATCCAGGATTACTATTAGTAGTACTTAGAATTATTGTGTCATTATCTTGACTGACAAGGCTCTTATTTTGTCCTAAGATGATAGTTAATCCACAGCTGGCTTCATGGGTTTTCAAGTTAGAGATGGCAGGAATGTCTGTTTCATTTTTCATCTGGTTCTATGGCTGTTACCTGGGGAACTGGCCCCATTCATTAGTAAATATCAAATTGTCTTAATCCAGAAATGGCAAAACTGGTTTCTTTTTTCTTATGTTGTTAAAAGTTTGGAAGGCAAGCTGTTGAGGTTTTAGGTGTAATGATATTTAAAGTAGCCATAGTATTTACTTCTTGAGTGGTGATCATGTAGGATACTTTGTAAATGCCTGTGACTCTTGTGATGACATGATTTTACCTGTTTTTTTTCCTAAATTCATTTGTACCTATTTTAAATAAAGGGAGACAAGCTCACAGTTGAAGGGTGGGGAAAAGAAAATCCTGGTTCTACTAGTGAAAAGATGTATATCTTAGTTTTTATCACAATTTTGTTTGCATACTAGGGCTGTATACTTCTTAGGTCTAGTTCTTTATTACTTAAAAATCAGTTTTTTTTTAATATCATTTGTTGTTGTAGAAAAATCATTTCTAGAAGTAACTACTTTTCTTTTTCATCCCCACCCCAACCAAGCCCTCTTTAACCTCCAATTACCTCCCAGATCAAATAGAGTATCCCAGAAGTCTTAGCACAGTTTATAGATATTAAATATATTAAAGCTGTTTTTGTTCAGTTGTCTTTCAGTCATGTCCAATTTTTGTGATTCCATTTGGGGTTTTCTTTTCTTTTTTTTTTTTTTTCTTTTTGGAGGTGGTAAGGCAGGGCAATTGGGAGAAAGTGTTAAGTGTCTGAGGATGGATTTGAACTCAGGTCCTCCTGACTCCAGGGCTGGTTCTCTATTCACTGTGCCACCTAGCCTCCCTGGGAGTCTTCTTGGTAAAGATATTGGAGTGATTTTCCATTTCCTTCTCTAGCTTATTTTACAGATAGGGAAACTGAGGCAGATAGGTTTAAGTGACTTGCTCAGGGTCACACAACCAGTGAGTGTTTGAAGCCTAGATTTGAACTCAGGAATATCAGTGTTTCAGACTTCAATCCTGGCATTCTATCCACTGTATATCACCTGGCTGCACATACCTAGCACATGTAGTAGGTACATAATTAATAAATGAATAAAGAAAAACCCCAAACTGTGTGCTTCTGAAAATGTATGTATTATAGTCTAGTAGTTTCCCACCTTGTTGCCTTGAGGAGGGAAGTATTCCATCATTATATTGAATACCATTGCTGATTTTTCCTTTTTTCAGAGTTTAGCTTCCTTTTAGTGATTTTTTTCATTTACATTGTTAGTATCTGTATATTTATGCATGTATGCATCATGTTCTTCATATTTTGCTGTTATCAGTTTAATATACATCTTTTTATGGGTGTATATTGACCCTTGATGCTTACACCATATGTCAGTAGGATAAAAATACCTCTAGGGAAAATGAGCTTGGATAAAACTAGGCCAGTGAAGATAATCAGCATCTATTAAGCATTATCTCAAGGCTCCTTTGGACACACATCTTTTATAAAAGCTTTCCTAAATACAGATATTTTGTAACTGGTGCTGCTTCCTTTTTCTGAGTGAAAATAGGTAGAAGATTTCACATCTGTATGATTAAGATTTAACTATACTAACATTTGCAACTAGTATTTTCATTAAAATTCACAGGATAATTGTAATAATGAAACAGAAATATATTAAAGAAATCATAATTCTAAGCTTAACATCCATATATTAACTAAAATAATTCCCATATATTAACTAAAATAATTCGGGAGGATGAAGTAGATAAAGTGCCAGGTCTGGAGTCAAGACCTGATATGTGTAACTTTGGGCAAGTCACTTAACCTTTCTTTGCCTCAGTTTCTTTATCTGTAAAGTGGAGATAATAATAGTATCTGTCTCCCAGGGTTGTTGTGGGGATCAAATGAATGATATAAATAAGTTACTTAGTACACTGCCTGGCACATAGTAGGTGCTATATAAATGTTGACGTTATTATCTGAACTGGTAAAATAACAATATTAATAAATTACTGCTGTCCCATATTTGTATAAGACCAGAGCACTTAAATATGTCTGCATTGGTTCTTAACTATATAATTAGTTTTATTTGATCATTACAGCTGTCCTGTTAAACAGCTATATGTATTGTGCTGTTTGACAGAAAGAAGAAACAGAGTTTTACAGTGCTTTGCCTAAGGTCACAGAGAGAAGTTAGTTTTAGGGTTGTGAATAAAACCTCATTCTTGCCTTCAGTTTTCTACTCATGGAAGCTGCTGAGTGACACTAGTTGGGTTTCCTTCATATGTCTTGTTGGCTCCCCTGACTCCCCAAGGTGACCTTTTTGCCAGTTTTGCCTGGGGCTTTTCTTCACCATTTCCTCTTTTCCACTTCCTGCTCTTCCTCCCTGCTTTCCTGCATTATCTTCCCATATTGGAAGGTTTTTCTTGCTTTTATTTGTGTCCATGTGTTTAATAAATGCTCTATTTACCTATCATCCATTTATCCATCCATCCATCTCTCTGTCTAATCATAAGATTAGATGTAATAGCTATGGCAACAGATTACACTTGCCCCAGGAAGCTCCCTTCATCTGTCTCCCTGTCAGTGTGGATGAAGTTACCTATTTTCACTTGCTCTCTTATAACTGACAAATCAGACATGGTATGTGAGAGAATTTATGATTTGCTCCAAAACTGAAGTTTGTGCAAAACCTTTTTTTTGTTATTGTTCCCCATCCCATACTCCTCCAATCTCTCTTTCATACTTCCCCACTTCCTGGTAACCTTTCCATTACTTCCTTGGTGTCCAGTTTAATAAACTTTTCATTTTCTGTGCTTAGGAGCTGAGTTAAATACAACACCATCCCTGCCCTCATGGAGTCTAGTGGAGGGATGTGACAATCACATACACAAAAATAAGTATAATTACAAAATAATACATGATGAACACATGAGAAGTATAAGGATAGGGCTGTATGATGTATGAAAGGAAGGTATAATTTACCCGGTCTGAATAGAACATAATGATTTATTATAAATATATTAAATTTAAAAATGTTAAATGGATAATAAGTTTATCTATAGTATTCTTTACAAAGTTTTGTTACTGATGTATTGACTCAGGGAAACCTTCCTAGAGGAGGCTAAGAGACCTTAACCTTTTTTGTATCAAGGAGTCACTGGACAATCTGGTGAAACCTATGGATGCCTTTTCAGGATAATGTTTTTAAATGCACAAACTAAAATATATAGAGTCACAAAGGGAAGCAGTTGCACTGGGATGCTTTTTATCAGAAGAGTTGAAAAAAAACCATACAAAGTCAAATTCACAGACTCTAGGTTAAGAACCCCTGCATTAGAGGTACTTGTTAACTTAAATGAATGTCTTAATTAGTAAAATCTATGATTTAGATTTTAGATTAGATTTAGATGTAAATTTTTTGCTTCTATTTTAGCAGTGTATACCCATTCTGGAGCTATTCCTACTCCTCCCACACCCCATTCTGCACATTTTGGTCAGTTTGGCATCCTGCTTTCTGAAAAGCTGCCCATCTCTGTGCCTCTTCTGTGCCTCCCCCTACCTTTTCTCTTCATTGATGGCCTCTAGGCCCTGAATAATTATAGGAACGATGGAAACATCATTGTTAGCTTCTGCACCCACTTTTTCTGAGGGGCTACTGTGAATCTATTTCTCAAGTTAGATTTCCTACTGTTCAAATACCACTTTTGGTCTAGGGAAATTCAGAGGATTTCAAGAATG
Organism: Petaurus breviceps papuanus; assembly: GCF_028583685.1. Classification (NCBI taxonomy): domain Eukaryota; kingdom Metazoa; phylum Chordata; class Mammalia; order Diprotodontia; family Petauridae; genus Petaurus; species Petaurus breviceps. The sequence continues at coordinate 8,648,299 of NW_027187323.1, forward strand.
AGAAGGGTTTTGTTACTGTTGTCCAGTGTGTGCTGAACTAATTCTGGAATCTTGGTAGAGGTGGTTCTTAGTTTAGGGAACTGTTAATGTTAATGTGAAACAGTTTCCATATGGAGATACTGACTGATTCTTAGACAATTACTTTGAGAGATGATTTCATTGATTTGATAACCTCCCCTCCAACCTGCATTGACATAGATCAAAACTACCCAGTGCCTTCTTATCTCATGTGTGATGCTTATCCATGTTTTCATAGTCCTTCCATAAAGGTTGCTTTGCAATATGTGCTGCCTTAATTGTTCTTCAGGTAATATTTTTACTATGGTCATCGGACAATGGCCATTTATTATATTTTAGCTCTTTACTCTTACCCCACATAGACGCTTGCCGAGTCTTGTCTTTTCTACCATCACAACATGTCCATATCCCCAATGACAGAGCTACAGTTTAAGCCCTTATCACCTCTTAAATTGGTTACTGTAAGGGCCTCCTAATTGGTCTTCTTGCCTCAAGACTCTGATTCCAATCTATCCTTTATAAGCATAGGCCTAGGCATGTCACCATGTCCTTACTTTGATAAACTCTAGTGGTTCCCTATTACCTCCAAGCTCAAAATTAAACTCTTCTGTTTGGCATTTAAAGCTATTCACAGCCTGGTCTTTTCTTACTTCTCCATCTTATTATTCCCCTCTACAAAAGCTACAGTCTAGCTTTGCTGGCCTATTAGATATTCTTTACATACAACATTTCATCTAGCTTCTCCTTCATTTAGCCCAAACACCACCTTTTATAAACAGCTTTGCTTAGTTTTGCCAGCTGTTAGGGACTTCTCTTTACTTGGTATGTATTATTCTTTATATCTGTATCATATATACATACAGACAGACATGTACTATATATATCTTACCACTAGAATATAAGTACCTTGGGGGCAGGGACTGGTTTTGTTTTTTCTTCTCCCCCCTACCCTCCAGTTCTTTTAAAAAATTTTTTTTTCTCCCCTCCAGTTCTTAGCCTGACACTTAATAACTGGTAGTTTATTGATTGTCATTTAAAAAATATTTAGTATGTATATGTGTGTATATTCACATAAACATATGTGTGTGCATGTAAATATATCTACTACCTACTTACATGTGCATGTTTTATCCAGTGGCATAATATTAGCTCATTTAGGATAGATACTATTTCATTTTTGTCTTCCCAGCTTCTAAAGTAGTGCCCAATGCATAATAAATCTATAATAAATGCTCATCATTTAATTGATTGAGAAAGTATTGGCACTATAGCATTGAAAATTATGTAGGAATATGTAAAGATTTTTATTCTCATTTTTTGTTATAATCATATTTCAACAAACACTAAGCTCTTAATGTGTTTAGAGCATTGTGCTAGATTGTGGGGAAAATACAAAGTTTAGGTAAAATACAAGGTGACATTTAATTTGCTTTATCCTGAACTAGACTAAATTTACTTGGCCTTCACAGAGCTTGTATAGTCTATTAGGATGATAAAGCATAAACACAGGTAACAATGATATCTGGTATTAAATTTTATATACATATATATATATGTACGTATGTATGTATGTATGTGTGTGTGTGTGTGTGTGTGTGTGTGTGTGTATTAGAGTGGTAAAAACAGAGTATTATTTCCGGTAGGAAATGTTTCATGAAAGATGTAGCATTTGAAGTTGGGCTTTAGAAGAAGGGAAGGAATATAGGAAGAGAGGAAGGAAGATAATTTTTATTATAGGGAACAGTTTAGCAGAGGCACAGAAATTTAGCTTAGCACAGTGCCAGGCACTTAGTAGGTGTTAAATAAATGTTTTTTGACTGCCAGTCGGAGGCTAGAGAATTGTCCCGTTTGGCATGTGTATAGAATATGTACTGGGAAGTCATATAACCTAAGATTGAAAAGTTAAGATGGCATCAGATTATGGATGACCTTAGATACCAAGGAGAGGACTTTGAACTTTACTCAGTTGGCAAGAAGGAGCCACTGGAGATGTTTGAGTAAAGGAGTGACAGATTCAGTTCTGACCAAAAGAAGGATTATTCTAAAAATAGTATAAAGGATGGATTGGACAGGTCAGAGAGACCTTCTCAGAGGCTATTGAAATAGTCTAGTTGGGTGGTAATGAAGCTGTACTTGGCTAGCGGTGGTGGCAGTAAGGAAGAGGGAACAGATAAAAGAGTTATTGGGAGGTAGAATTGACAAGACTTGGTAAATGGACAAGAGGAGAAGAAAGAGCCAAAGAGTATTCTCAGATTATAAACTCGGGTTGCCATGGCCAAAGATTGAAAAAGATGGGCTGTACCACCTGTTTGCTCTAGTGGTATCATTGTGATGGCAGAAGAAAGCAACCAAAACTCTTCAGCATATTGGGTAGGGAATTTATGAGAAGACATGGATGAGAGGCTCACAGGATAAGCAGACACATATATGTCACGATTATGGTTTCACTGGAATGGAAATCTTTATTACTGATCTCATAGATATATTTGATATCTGAACATGAATCATTGGTGAGAACATTGAACTTTCCACAAAGAACCTCTTTGGGTTGTTGTGAGGATCAAATGGGATCATAATTGTAAAGTGCTTAACACAGAGCCCGGCACATAGTAGGTGCTACTATTATGTCTTTTACTGATGAGGAAGGTGGCTAAGAATGCCTTGCCCACGGCCAAATGGATGGATCTCTGACTCTTTATCTAGTGCTCTTTCCTAGTTTGCCTCTAATTATAGCCAAGAACCAGCTCTTGGGAATCACTGCCTGTCCTCCTTTACAACTCATATCCTGAACATTCTGAACTGAGGTATTTTTACCTATATGATATATGTGTGTAGCTGGAGTTCCTTTGTGATTGAGACACTTTCTGCATGAATATAGATAGTCCAGTGGGTTTATTCTCTTCCACATACTCACGGGAAATAGCTGAGAGGAAATTAGTCTCTTATTTGATTTAATTGGAGATAAAATGGTAGTGAAATACTTAAAAATATCCCTGGAAAAGAGTGGTTGTAATACCTGTGATGGCTGTTGTATATATTTAGCTTTGAACAGATTCAACAAAATTAGTAGGAAATTTGGTGTTGTTGTTGTTGTTGTGTTTAATTAGAAGTATATGTAGTCTAAAATATGTATGTTTGTGTTGCAGGGTGCAAAGTCCTGATTCAGTCATTTTGCTGATCTGAATCTCACATGAGCCCTGGCAGAAGTCTGAAGATACAAACCAAAGAAAACATCAGTTTAGACTTTGGTTTTACTTTTGGTTACTGTGACTGTCAAATATTTCCCTTTAAAATGGAATACACACAGGAATGAGCCCCTAAACATTACAGAAAACCTCATTAATTCAGACTACACTTATCTGTAATTGGTGATAATTTGTCAGGAACTGGGTTGAATTAATAGTGTAATCACAATTTCATGGATAGTATTTAAAATGTTTAAAGGTACACTTTTCATCAACTTTCAAGCACTTTGGAAGCTTATTTATAGACTATATAATTTTGGAGTCAGAAGGGGACCATAGAAGGGGAGAGAGAAGGGAATAAACATTTATATAGATCCTACCATGTGCCAAACAGTGTGCTAATTGCTTTACAGATATCTCATTTTATCCTCACAATAATTCTTTCAGGGTAGATGCTGTTATCTCCATTTAATAGTTCAGGAAAATGAAGCAAACAAGTTATGTGACTTTTGTTAAGGGTCACACAACATTGACGTCTTCCTCACTGTGGACCCAGTGCTCAGTTCCCTGAACCTCTGATAGATATCATGACATTTTACCTTTTTCTTTTACAGATGAGGAAACTGAGGCCTCAGATATGAAGTTACTCAGCAAAGTGACATGGCTAGTTCGTGGCAAAATCTAGAATGAAAGTCTTTCCACTTCTTGACTAGTGCCCTTTATAGGACAGCACATTGCCTGTGGATGATTGGCATTTGACTCATTGGCATTCCAGTTATAAACTTTGTCTTACCATTTGTTAAATTGGGCCCCATTACATACTCTATTAGGAAACACTTTCTTAAGAATCACATTTAGAACTGGGAGGGACCTGAGTGGTCTAGACATACTAGGCCAACCCTTTCACTTTTCAGGAAACTGGCACCCAAAGAAGGTTACATGACAACGTTATACCACGAGTAAGTGGCAGAGCCAGGATTTGAACTCAGGTCCTCTGACTCCAAATTTAGTGTTTTTTTAAACTATGCCACACTACCTCTTTATTAATGTTTCTGTGTATGTGAAAGTGATGTTATTTCATTTCTTTCAGGAACTTAGCGTAACTCAAACTCTATTAATTCAGATAGATATTCCTCAATAAGTCTAAGTCATTTAATTTTCCCTTTTTTTTGCGTGTGAACCAGATGATTTCACTTACATGGGGAACTCCTCCTAATGTGGGGGAAAACAAAACAAAACCAAAAAGCCACCTTCACTAATAATACAAATCAAGAATTCTTCAATAACTTATAAGTTTTAGAAGTTTTCATAAATCATTGAAAAGTTAAATGACTTGTCCATGATCACACATCTTATAAATGTCAGAGACAGGATGTGAACTCAAGTCTCCCCCTGCTCCAGAACCAGCGCTCTATGCTTGCTTCTATTTTGCTATTTTTCTGCCACCACTTTACAGAGAAATTCAGAGTGTTTTAACATAGATAAAATCCTTGCTAGGTAGATACAGCCAATTCTTAATTATCTATAGACTGGTAGCATATACTTCAGGTATCTTATAATCATTTGGAAATGTAGTACTGGATCTTAAGTGTGAGGTTTGGACTGGGGATAGAACTAGACAGATTCCAAAATCAGTCAGTTATTTATTAAATATCTACTATGTGCCAGGCTTAACTTGTAGACTTTGCTACAAAAATCCTGCCCCTTTCCTTTTGTGGTATAGAAGTGACCTTGGGCACTTTGTAGATTAGGCCAGTAGAGTTCAAACTCAAGTATGTTCTGCCAAGTTGGATGGGCTTTTTTAGGAGGATTTTTGATTTATTTTGAAGGTTACCATTTATTTGATTCTAATAAACTCCAAAAGTTTTCTTTTTTTGTCTCAATTTAATTGACATACCTGTAATTCCCATGGACTTGCGCTGTTGGTGAGGTTGAAACATTGGACTTAAACAAGATTTTTGGAGTTTTTTTTTTTTTTTTTGAGTTTCCCCCCCCCCCCCCATAGTATCACAGTTTTGATAAATAATTGACTTTAAATCCTGCCTATAACACTTACTGGCTAGTTTATCTCAGTGCACCAGACAATTCACTATGACTGGAAGTTGCAGAGGCATAAACCTGTGTTGGTAGAGGGAGTTTTCATACTCCAAAGTTTCTCTTCTACTAATAAAAATACACAGGTTCAATCCCTATCCCTATCATTATCTCTATCCCAGTTAGTAAAGAAAGTGAAGAGTTGACTTAAGTATATAATCTCCATCTTCCAGTTAGAGAAATTTCAGCCAGATCAAGGGCTCTTAACCTTTTGAAATATAATATACCCTTCTCAGAATCCTATTTTCAGATATATAAAATGAAATATGTAGGACTCCAAAGAAAATCAATTCTATTGAAATTCACAATAGTTATTTTTTAAATAGTTTTTAATAGTTTGTTTAGTTTCTAATAATTTTTTTTAAATAACTTTATAAAAAATTTTTTTAATAGTTTTTTTTTTTTAAGTTCAGGGTTTCCAGGTGGGAATCTTGAGATAAATGAGTCCAGCCCCATCTAGCTCTTCAAACAAATAACTACCATTGGTTGCAGAGGCCGAAATAGGACCTGAGTCATACATACAGACTCCTGATCTAGTATTTCTGTATTTACGCATTAAATATAAGCAAGTGAATCCAATTAATTAAATTAACTTAATGCTCTCTTAAGCAATATATCATTCATTCATTCAATATATTTATTGAACTCGTCTAAATACATATGTATGTAATTAAATGTCATCTTTGGATAGCTTGAGTTCATAAAAATCAAGTTTGGATCACTATCACAACTAACTCTTTTTTTTTTTCTCTTCTTTCTTTCTTTTTTTTTTTTTGCCCTTCGGTTATAGAAAAATTGACTTCCATGTCTTACTTGATTCTTTGGGGAGATTTTGAAACACCAAAGGTCTGTATCTTCTGTGGAGGTGTTAAAAAATCCCATGAAGCTTTCTTGAGATAAAGTTTGTCCCCTTTCAATTATTAAATGTACTTTTCCCTTATCTCTGAATTTCACCTTCAGTTTACTGGCAGCTGCTTTTTTTTTCCCCCCATGTTATCATAGCAGTATGATTAACCCCCTGTAATCTGGCTTCCATACTTACCACACTTCCCTAAACTGTACTTTTTATTTTTAAGGTCACAATTCACCTAATTCTAGTCAACTCTAAAAGGGTTTCCCTAGTGCCTCAATTTTGTTGACATATCTGTTGGTTTTAATACTGTAGGTCACTCCCTCTTCTTCCCTTGCCTTTCAGAGATCAACCTGAACTAATTCTTACTGTTGCTTCTTTGTTTTCTGCTCTTCTTTCACCCTTCCCCTTAGTTCGGAGTCTCTCAGATTTTAGTTTATGGCTCTTTAATCTTCTGGCTCTGTAGTATGTACTAAATAAATACTTGTTGAATCCAAGAGCCTTTGTTCTTCTCTTTCTACATTCTTGTGCTTTAGAGGAATGATCAGTTCTCATGGTTTCAGCAACCATATCTATGCTGATGCCTTCCAAATCTACATCCCCAGCTCAGATCTCACCTAAGTTACTGTCCAGTATTTCCAGCTGTCTTTAAGATATTTACACTTGGATATCTCATTGTCACTGCAAACTCACCATATCTAAAGAGAATTTGTTTCCTTCAAGCAAAATTCTCTTCAGAACTAGCCCCATTTTCTGTTAAAGACACCACTACTTCAAGTTTCGAAACCTTGGAGCTCTCCTAGACTTTTCTGTGTCTTTTGCCATGTTCATGTAATCAGTCACTAAGTACTCTCAGTTTCCCCTCCAAAACATTAAATTTGTTCCTTCCTTTTCATTCTTACTGCCATCACCATATTCAAGGTCTTCATTACCCCACACCTGGATTTTTGCCATTGGTCTCTTTTCTTTAATTTATTCTTTGTACTGCCACCAGATTAATCTTAAAGCACTACTTTCATCACATTCCTTCCATGCTTAAGAAATGATACTGGCTCCCTTTGGCTTACTGGATCAAAGCTATCCTCTCTGCTGGCCTTTTAAAACTCCCTCATTCTCTCTGCCTCCTCTGTGTACAACCCATTTTAAGTTTCATATCACTTGAAAAGCACAAACCCATATAAATTGCTCCCTTTTCTAACTTGGCACAAGTTATTTTCTATAGAAAATTATGCCTTATATATATCTTTCATAGATTTTAGAACTGACTGGATCTTAGGAGGTAATCTGGTCCAGTCCTCAGTCTTCAGGGACATGATGTTTCCCCCATTTTATAAATGAAATAACCGTACTTCAGAGTTAAGTGATTTGCCCAGAATTAGAAAAGGGAATAGAACCTGGATCTTCTACCTTCCTGAATTAAAAAAAAACAACAACTCTATTATACTGCCTCCCTATTTGTTACTGATAGAAGCAATGCACATATTAGAGAAAAACAGAATCACCAAAGCTTGGCAAGTTCATCCCCCCCTATTTTTAGAAAGCACTGCCCTAAAACATAAGTTGAATAGCATTTCTTGGCACAGTGGTAGGAAGGGTGTAGTTTATATTTCTTTTCTTTTTTTTTTTTTAAAGGTAGGTTTTTATTCTTCTGAAGAAATAAGTAATTTGTGCCTAAAGTTTATTAAAATGTTTTAATTCACATTTTTGTTGTCTTACTCATACAACCACAACAGTTTAGAACCAACATAACACAAGCAGAATGCAGCAGTTAAACTGATGGCTAGTCAGTGATATTTTAAATAAATATATATTAATTTACACATCTAAAAATAATAGAAAACAAACGTATCACTTCTGAACTTTACTAGAATAAAGGAAAAAGGGACTAAAATCAGTGCTTTACTACTTAACAAATATCTTAACATTTTTCTTAGAAAGTTTTTGTGCTGGACAGGTGTAAACCTAAAGGAAAAGATTTAATAAGGTTCACCTTTGTTTGAGGTCTTTAACAGCTGTAGTCATTGCCTGCCCTACTGAGAGTAGCAGAACTCATTCTCCACAGTTCTAATGTGGCAGTGATCTATGTTGCCTGAACTGAGTGACTGTGGCCAACTGTTACTACAAATACTTTGAGTTTCCCTGTAGATCCTTATTAATATTAATACTTACATGCTTGTCTCATCAATCCCATTAATGTTCTGTGAGAAAATATTTCCTGAGCTTGCTCACTTCAATCCTGACCTCACCTCTGCCTATAGGCATTCCTTGCCTTGGATTCATCTTCCTCAGGGCCAACTATCTACTCTCTACCTCTCATTTTTAGTGTAGTGAGAAAGTTGGTTATGTATGTGTGAAAAGTGTTATGTAATTAAAAAAAATATATATTGTATTGGGTACAATGAAAAGAAAATTTTAATTTAAGAATGTAAAACATTTAGTTTTAAATAATGCTATTTATATTAGGAGAGGATGATAGAGATTAAGCAGTAGCAACTGCCAGAAAGAATTAAAAAATAATGGGCTCATGAGATTCCATGGACTTGTGATGTCATAACCTTTAAAAAAATTTCCCTGTGATAACACTCTATTGAATAGTAGTTGTAAGCAGCAGCAGCAGCAGTAAAACAAAAATAGCTAGCATTTATATAGAGCTTTAAGAATTGTGAATCACTTCACATGTTATTTCATTTCATGCTTTATGACAACCCCATGAAATATATGCTATTATCAATATTTTCAAAAGGAAAGAAACCCGAAACTGAGAGAAGTTGTGAGTTGCTTAGAGTCACACAGCTAGTAAATGTCTGTAGTGGGATGTGAGTTTAGGTCTTCCTGATTAAGGAAGTATGAATTTTGTGACAAGCTATGTTATCTTTATATTTTGGTATTAAATCCATTCTTTAATTACATTTTTTTCAGTCAAGTATTTTTTTCCTTTCCTTCCAAACTTTTCCTTCCTACCAGAGAAAAAGGAAAAAGAAAAAGAACATCCTTGTAATAAATATACATAATCAAACAAAACAAAGTTCCATGTTGGCCATGTCCGAAAATGGGGGTCTTCTTCCTCATCTTGAGTTCATCACCTCTCTGTCAGGAGGTGGAGAAGCTTTCAAGATATTAGTTGTGAAATCATTTCCCTACATGCTATAGAAGTAAGACCCATTTTAGCATTTCCTTTTGCATACCTGAATCTTGCATCATCTCTGAAAAAGTATTTACCACATATTTGCAAGGCATATTTGGAGATTCAGCCAATAAATGTCATCATATACTTTGCTTTTGGAAGGAACTAGGGGAAGTTATGCTTAACCTTTTCAGAGAGGTGTAACCTGGGCTTTCCCCATTTCAAAGCAAAAGCAGATGTAGACCAAGGGTGGGGATTAATGTGTATATTTTAAAGTTTACCTCATTTTTTAAGTTTTGCAGATGACCATTTTGATTTAAATATCATCCACTGGAAACTTAGGTTCCTTCTGGTAAATAGTTTATTATTATCAGGTGATTTCCATCACTTTGCTCATTCAGTTATAGATTATTTCTTAAAAACAACAACAGTTGTGAGATGAGGAGTACATTTGATTAAATGTGTTCAAAGGAGGAAATATGCCAAGAAGGCATTAGAATTTATACTTTCTGCCAGAAAGTCCATTAGGCTGGTAGTAAGTACAGTGGGAGCTGACTAAAGGGAACCTGGGGCAGGGACACTGGAGAAGAAAAAAAATGTTTTATTCTTAAATTCTTTTTTTTTTAATTTTTTTTTTTATTAAGCAATCAGGGTTAAGTAACTTGCTCAAGGTTACACGGCCAGTTATTTCTGGGTGTGGTGCCGAGTGTCTGAGCCCGGGATTCGATCTCCAGGTCTTCTCAACACTGGAGCCTGTGCTCTTACTCGCTGTGCTACCTGGCCGCCCCAAAATGTTTTATTCTTACATGTAATCTTGGTAAAGAGACCTTCTTCTGTAGTGGTTAGAGAGCTGGCTTCTGAAATTAGGATGACTTGTATTGAAGCCCTATTCCTGGCACATGCAGGTAGAGTGTACCCTGAGCAAATCACTTAATTGCTTCTAGGAGAAAATGTGTGTATACATGTACACATACATATTGTTTGTATGTATGTATGTATGTATGTAAAGTCTACAGGATGCCTATACTTCTCTTTACTCCTCAACTCTTTGCTGCCTAGATTCTAACCTCATTAACAATTAAAACTGTTTTCTCTTAAGTTATTTGGTCTCTTGATTGCAGTGTCTGGTGGTCTTTTCTCAGTCCCCCATCCTTCTCTACTTCTCAGCTGCATTTGACATTGTTGAATGTCCTCTCTTCCTGAATATTGTCTTCTCTGGACTTTTGGAACGCTTCTGTCTTCTGGTTTTTCTGTTATTGTCTTAACTTCTCCTTCTTAGGTTTCATTGCCGATTCTTCCTCCTTAATTAAACCCTTGACTTTAGGTGTTGTCCAAGATTTTTATCAAGGCCCCCGTATTCCTCTTTTTCTCCTGGTGACCTCATTAGTTCCTGTGGGATTAATTATCATCTCTGTGCAGATGATTCCCAGATCTATATATCCAACCCTAGTATCTTTCCCTGAACTTCAGTGACAAATTACCGCCTTGCCATTTCTAACTAGATGTTCCAAAAAATATCTCAGAGCTCATTGTGCGTTCATCCTGTCTCTCCAACCTTGTTTTATGTTACTCCCCTTCTTGTACTCGCAATTCAGCCAAACTTGCTGTTTCTCACACATGACAGTACCTCTGGTTTCCATACTTTTGCACTAGCCATCACCCATGCCTCTATTATATTTCTTTCTCACCCCCACTTCATAGACTGTCTCTCTTCCTTTGAGAAATAGTTCAAACACTGCTTTCCACTTGAAACCTTTCCTGAACCCCACCGACTAAGTGCTTAGTGCCTGTCCTCCCAAACTATCCTGTAGTAGAATACAGCTCTTTTCACAGGTATCTTCCATATTAATGAAATTATGAGTCCAGACCAAAAGAAATGTAGTCATGGTATATATAAGAGGCCAAAAGAAAGACTTTTATCCTAGGATTTGAATTATAATCCTGTGTAAAAGAAGAAAGCTATAAATCTAACCTCTGAAGCTTTTTATCTGTGTCACCTTGGGCAAGTCACTTAATTTTCTTGGGCCTTGATTTCCTCATTTGTAAAAATAAAGCAAAACAAAACAGGATTGTAACAGATGATCTCACTTTCAGCTTTGGCTCTCTGATTCTGTATGGTAGGAAAGACTCATGCCATCATCTTGGAGTGGCATTTTATTTTTTCTTTTAATCAGATGAATTGTAGAATCATAGCAATCATCTCATCCAAATGACTGATTTTACATATGAGAGAACTAAGACCCTGAAAGTTTCAATGATTATTCCTAGGTCATTCAGGTAGTAAGTAAGTAGTGGAGCCAGGACTTGAACTCACCACTATACCAGATTTCTTTTGTTTGTGTTTAATAATTGTGAATATGAAAAAGGACAAGGTCAAAATAAAATGGCTTTCTATAATGCCTTTATTAATGGCGATGGATGGCTGGTGTGTGGGAGTTGTTTCCGTTTATTTGCCATAATTATAAAGTATTTTCCCCCTGCTGTTAAGAACCTTGGACTTAAGAATGCTACTCTATCTGGAAGAAGGGGCATGAGCTATGACTCAGTAATCTGAAATCAAAGAAGGGACTGGGAGCAGTAACCAGGGCATTGTTGATTGGCTTTAGGATGTATCTGCTAATTCTGGAACCAGTATAATCTTGGAACCAGGAAGTCCTGGAAGCAGGAATTTGAATTGGGAGAGCTACCCAGGTTGTTAGCTTCAAATAGGAAACAGTAACTTAGACTAAAGGTGACCTGAGGAGAATCTTGGTAGAATAGACTATGTGGTTTTGGGGCCATATGGCTTCCATAAGTGAAGGAATCCAGATGTTAATTGAGGGCAATAAAGTGAATGTACCAATGCATGTCCAATACTTGGCACATGGCAGGTGCTTACTATGTGGCTTTTGGTTTCCTATTGATCATGTGTCTTCCATAACCCATTGGGACATCCTTTTCCTACAAAGGGCTCCTTCTCAGACTGAGTTCTGGGGAAGTCTGACTCTAATGAGAGGACAGTCAGGCTTATCTGCTTTTCTCTAGTTCCTTGGTTCATCTCATGGGGTTGTTGTAAAGGATCGAATGAATGACATGTGAAGTGATTTGCAATTCTTTAAGCTCTAAATGCTAGCTATATTTCAATGACTTCAGCCCACTGTTGTTTAGGAAGTAGCCATTATAACTAGGTATATTCATCTCAGGACAGTTATTCAGTCTCCTTTGCTTAGAGAAAGTAACACAAAATAGAAGACGCAGCTAAGGACTTGAGATCCAGTCTCAGGCACAACTAGACATATACATGATCTTAGAACCATGTGAGTACAAGCTTCCATAGCTGCTGCTAGGAAGGCAAAGAAGGCAAGATGCCTTTAGGTCTGCTTCAGAATCCAAGGGAGAGCTAACACAATTCTGACTTGCTTGAAAGAAGGGAAGAGGTGGTGGTGTAGAGTCTTTGCCCACTCCTTTTACTGTACTGAACAGATGATCCTTCTTGGCCCAGTTGTCAATGGTGCTTGACACAGTGTCCAGTGATGAGGATTGTGGGGACCGACTGGTAACCTCTCCTTTAGTAACGGTCCAACCAGAAGTATCTAGGGTACACGAATGTTTTATAGGATGGCTCCTGAAGGCCCCATAGATGCCCACTACAGCAGTGTGGATGGGACCAGTATTACAATTATCTAGTCAGGTCACTTCAGGCAAAACATCCAGGGCACAGGGTATTGGTGAGAGGTAACAGAGAGCTCCCAGGGCTGGGGCATAGAAATTTTCAAGATGACTCAGTAGGTGATTGTCATGGTGTTTGTAGAAACCCAGCAGAGGAAAGCTTTGGGGACTATATCGGGTAGTGTGCCTCATCAAAGAAGTCAGGTCACCTGACCACAGGGACAAGGGTGAGGATAGTTGACCATAAATCTCTAAAGACTGGAAGCCTAGGAGAAAGATATATCCACTAATTTTTAGTCTTACCCCTGTAGCAGCAAGGACCCCAAGCGCGTCCTCAGGGTTTGCTGCCCATACAGGTTCTTGGATCTGCTTTGTTAAAGGAAAGCAACTCAAAATGGGTTAACAAGCTTACTTTAATCAGTCAGACATATATCGTTTACCTTGTTCAGGAGAAAAGGTCAGCACCCTGAACCTCAAAGTATACAGGCATAATTATCAAGACACAAACATCAAGTAGACAGATTTCCAAACTGTCCAACCATTACATCCATACCCAGTCAACATCTGGGTTTCCACATTCTGGGTTTTTCAAAGCCGGGGGACTCTCAACAACGGCTTCCCAGAATTCAGATCAAATCACAGAACACTTCTCAAAGTGAGTCCCAAAACAAAGCTACACATCAGGGCTTATATAGCCTTCTCCTGGCTCAGAGAATGTAACAACCTTTTGGACCCACTGGCCAATCAAAAAGTATCAACTGAAAAACAAGCCTCCCACCCCAGTCTCCAGGTGCACTTTAGCCTAGGGGCAGGGAAGATCTTTAAATTTGCATTTCCATTACTTTCGGCCCCAAGATCTTTCATGCCCATAGCATAGACAATTTACTTTTAAATTAGCACTGAACATTTCTTAGGTCACATTTTTAAAGTACAGAACTAAAGTTACCAAAGTGGCCACTGGGCCTTAAACAAACACAAAGTACATAGCATTATTACCTCAATTGAAAACAAGAGTTCAAATAAAGTTCTGGGGGGGGGGGGGG